>NC_133774.1:290452-347967 GCF_003597395.2 Chelonoidis abingdonii | reverse complement strand
GCCGAGGAGGCGCCCCCGGCGGGCGGGGCCGCCCGCCCGGGCCGGGCCGGCTCCCCGCCTCGCCGGCCGCGACTCACCCGGCGAAACGGAGGATGATGACGCGCAGCGGTCCCCGGCCCCGGGAGGCCACCGCCCAAGGCCGGAAGGGCCCGTTGTGGAGACCCAGCCTGACCTGCTGCGGGGCCGGGCGCGGGACTCGTCTGTCCCGGCCAGAGGCCCCTCCAGCCCGGCGTCCTGCCTGGCCGGTGCCAGGTGCCCCAGCGGGAGCGAACAGAGCAGGGACCATCCAGTGATCCGCCCTGTGCGCCATTCCCAGCTGCTGGCAAACAGAGGCTACAGGCACCATCGCTGCCCAGCCGCCATTCAGGGACCCTAGTTCTTCTTCTGACCCACTTATCCTGCCCTTCACAGCAGCCTCTGCGAAGAGACTGTGCCTTGTGTGGACAGATACTTCCTCTCGCTCGGTGGCTTTTAACCCTTCTGGCTAGTCATTGCATTGGGTGACTCCTAGTTCTTGTGTTATGAGAAGGAGTGAAGAACACTTCCTCATTTACGTTTTCCACACCAGTCGTGATTGTGTAGACCTCTCTCCTATCCCCCCCAAGCCAGTCCCAATCTCATTACTCCTCTTCCACCTCCCCCCCCAAGCCAGTCCCAATCTCATTACTCCTCTTCCACCTCCCCCTCAAGCCAGTCCCAATCTCATTACTCCTCTTCCACCTCCCCCCCAAGCCAGTCCCAATCTCATTACTCCTCTTCCCCCCCCCCCCCAAGCCAGTCCCAATCTCATTACTCCTCTTCCACCTCTCTCACATGCCCCTCAAGCCAGTCCCAGTCTCATTACTCCTGTTCCATGCCCTCTGTCATTTGTTGCCCTTTTCTGTGCCTTGTCAAATCCCAATACATCTTTTTTGAGGTGGGGTGGCCAAATCTGCACGCAGTATTCAAGGAGTGGGAGTACTATGGATCTATACAGAGGCAATATGATATTTTCTATCTTATTACAGTAACTATCCCTTTTGTAATAATTCTCAACATTATTTACCAGAACTTGGGAATGGCGACAGGGGATGGATCACTTGATAATTACCTGTTCTGCTCATTGCCTCTGAGGCACCTGGCATTGTCCACTGTCAGCAGACAGGATACTGGGCTAGATGGACCTTTGGGCTGACCCAATAGGGCCTGTTCGTATGTTACCTTTTTTGACGGCTGCTGCACATTGAGCGGATGTTCTCAGAGAACTGGCCATAATGACTCCAAGATCTTTCCTGAGTGGTAACAGCTCATTTAGACCCTGCCATTTTATATGTGTAGTTGGGATTATAGCACGGGGCATGGGACTAGTCTGACCTCCTGTATGGCGTAGAGTAGAGCTTTCCAAAAAACATTTGTTCTTGATTTAAAATTTGTCAGGTTGTGGGGTATCTACCATGATCCTTGGTAAATTGTTCTAATGGTTAATTACGCTCACTGTTAAAAACATACACCTTATTTCCTGTTTGAATTTGTCTAGCTTTGAAGTCCAGCCATTGGATCATGTTAGACCTTTCTCTGCTAGACTAAAGAGCCCATTGTTAAACATTTGTTTCCCATATGGGTACTTACACACTGATCAAACCATACCTTAACCTTCTCTTTTTAAGAGTTTATCACTAATTTTTTCTAATTCTTTAATCATTCTCATGGCTCCTCTCTGAACCTTCTCCAAATTATCATCAATTACGGACATCAGAACTGGACACAGTATTCCAGCAGTAGTTGCACCATTGCCAAATAAAAAGGTAAAATAATTCCTACTCATACTCAAGATTCTTCTGTTTATACATCCCAGGATCGCATTAACTCTTTTGGCCACTGTGTTTGGCTGATTATCTCCTCTCCCACACCACCCCCCAGAGGTGCTGGAACAATTTGTATAGTGGGGGTGCTGAGAGCCATTGAACCAAACTGTAAACCTTGGCTATAATGGAAACCACTTCCAGCCAGGGGGTGCTGCAGCACCTCCTGCACTCCTAGTTCCAGCACCTATGCGTCCCCCTCCGCCCCAATCTTTTTAGAGTGCCCACTTCCTAGGATAGAGTCCCCCATCCTGTGAGCATGGCCGACATTGTGTTCCTAGATGTATAACTTTACATTTAGCCATATTAAATGCATATTGTTTGCTTGTGCTCAGTTCACCAAGTGATCCGAATCGGTGACCTGTCCTCTTCATTATTTACCACTCCCCCAATTTTTGTGTCATCTGCTAACTTTATCTGATGACTTTGTTTTTCTTCTAGGTCAGTTATAAAAATGTTAAATAGCGTATGACCAAGAACTGATTTCTGCAGGACCCCACGAGAAACGCCCTGTCTACAAAAACAACAAGGAGTCCTTGTGGCACCTTAGAGACTAACACATTTATTTGGGCATAAGCTTTCGTGTAGGTTCTAGCCCACGAAAGCTTATGCCCAAATAAATTTGTTAGCCTCTAAGGTGCCACAAAAATTCCTCATTGTTTTTGCTGATACAGACTAATACAGCTGCCACTCTGAAACCTGTCACCCTGTCTACAGTTACATTTTGAGATCTATCAGTTAGCCAGCTTTTAATCCATTTAATGTGCACTGTGTATCCTTCTGTTTTTTAATCAAAATGTTGTTCAGTACCAAGCACTTTACAGAAATCAGCGTTTATTACATACACACACTTACCTTTTAGCAACCAAACTTTTTTAATCTAAAAAAAATAATAATAGAATAATGGAATCATACAAATGTAGGGCAGGAAGGGACCTCGAGAAGTCATCAAGTCCAGCCGCCTGCTGTGAGGCAGGACCTAGTGAACCTAGGCCATCCCTGACAGGAGTTTGTCCAACCTGTTCTTAATCTCCAGTGATAGGGATTCCACAGCCTCCCTTAGAAGCCTGTTCCAGAGCTTAACTACCCTGATAGTTAAAGTTTTTTTTCCTAATATCTAACCTAAATCACCTTTGCTGCAGTTTAAGCTGATTACTTCTTGTCCCACCTTCAGTAGGCATGGAGAACGATAGATCACAGTTCCCTTTATAACAGCCCTTAAGGTATTGAAGGCTCTTATCAGGTCCTCGTCTCCAGTCTTCTTTTCTCAAGACTAAACAGACCAGTGTTTTTTAACCTTTCCTCACAGGCCAGGTTTTTCTAAACCTTTTATTATTTTTTGTTACTCTCCTCTGGACTCTCTCCAATTTGTCCACATCTTTCCTAGAAGATGGTGCCTAGAATTAAAGACAGTTGTCCAGCTGAGGCTCACCCAGTGCCAAGTAGAGCAGGACAATTGCATCCCATGCTTTTTGTACAACATTCCAGTTAATACACCCCAGAATGGTATCTGCCTTTTTGCAACTGCATCATGTGGTTGACCTGTATTCAATTTTGATCCGCTCTAACCCCCAAATCCTTTTTAGCAGTACTCCCACCTAGCCAATTATTTCCCATTTTATAGTTGTGCATTTGATATTTTCCTTCCCATGTGAAGTACTTTTCACTTGTTTTTATTGAATTTCATCTTGAATTCAGACCAATTCTCCAATTTGTCAGGGTTGTTTTGAATTCTAATCCTGTTCTCCAAAGTGCTTGCAAACCCTCCCAGCTTGGTGTCATCTGCAGATTTTTATAAGCGTGCTCTCCACTCCATTATCCCAAGTCATTAATGAAAAAATTGAGCAGTACCAGACCCAGGACTGACTGCTGCAGGACCCCACTAGATACACCCTTGCGGTTTGACGGCAACCTATTGATAACGACTCTTTAAATATGGTCTTTCAACCAGTTGTGCACTCACCTTTTTGTAATTTAATCTAGACCAGTGGTTCTCAAAGTTGGTCCGCTGCTTGTTCAGGGACAGCCTCTGGTGGGCTGGGCCGATTTGTTTACCTGCCGAGTCCGCAGGTTCGGCCAATTGTGGCTCCCACTGGCCGCAGTTCACCACTCCAGGCCAATGGGAGCTGCAGGAAGGCGGCCAGCACATCCCTTGGCCTGTGCCACTTCCCGCAGTCCCCATTGGCCTGGAGTGGCAAACCACAGCCAGTGGATCAGCTTTGAGAACCACTGGTCTAGACCACATTTTTCTAGTTGTTTTATGAGACTGTCACATGAGACTGTGTCAAAAGTCTTACTAAAATAAAGATACGTCATATCCACTTTTTCTTCTTTGACAAAGTTAATGGACATGAGATTGGCTTGGCATGATTTGTTCTTGATAAATCCATGCTGGCTGTTCCTTATAACCCTGTTATTCTCTAGGTGCTTATAAATTGATTGTTAAATAACTTGTTCCAGTATTTTTGCGGGTATTGAAGTTAGGTTGACTGGTTTGTAATTCTCTGGTCCTCTTTGCTCCTGTCAAGACTCCTTCCCTACTCTAGACTTTAGCATACAGATATGAGGACCTGCATGTGAACCCCTAAACTGAATTATCAGCTTAGATCTGGTTTTGCTGCCACCACTCCCAAGTACTAACTCCCTTCCTAATTGACAGCTTAGATCTGGTTTTACTGCCATCACCCAAATCCTTTAAGAGTTATTTGGGAAACTTCCCCCCAGACTATCTTCCTCCCAATAGCCTTGAGAGACTTTTCCACCAAGTTCCTGGTGAACACAGATCCAAACCCCTGGATCTTAAAACAAGGAGAGATTAACCATTCTCCCACCTCTCCCCCACCAATTCCTGGTGAGCGCAGATCCAATTCCCTTGGATCTTAAAACAAGGAAAAATCAATCAGGTTCTTAAAAAGAAGGCTTTTAATTAAAGAAAGAAAGGTAAAAGTCATCTCTGTAAAATCAGGATGGAAAATAACTTTACAGGGTAATCAGATTCACAGAGCCCAGAGGAACCCCCTCTAGCATTAGGTTCAAAGTTACAGCAAACAGAGGTAAATCCTCTTAGTTTTATCTTTGTTTTCTCAACTTGTAAGTGTTCCTTTTTGCTAACATGCCTTGCCTGACTGTTACTTACAAGTTTGAGATATGAGAGACTGGTTCAGAAAGATTTGGAGAGCATGGATTGATGTCTGGTCCCTCTTAGTCCCAAGAGCCAACAACCCCCAAAACAAAGAGCATATAAACAAGCCTTTCCCCCACCAAGATTTGAAAATATCTTGTCCCCTTATTGGTGCTTTGGGTCAGGTGTTAGCCAGGTTACCTGAGCTTCTTACCCTTTACAGGTAAAAGGATTTTGGTGTCTCTGGCCAGAAGAGATTTTATAGTATTGTACACAGAGGGGCTGTTTCCTTCCCTTTATAGTTATGACAGCTCCTCTTCTTAAAGATAGATACTATGTTTGCCCTTCTCCAATCCTCTACGATCTCACCCATCCTCCAGGAGTTCTCAAAGATTGCTTCAGCTAGTTTCGTAAGTAGGAACTAGTATGAATTTCATTAGGTCCTGCTGACTTGAATACATCTACTTATCTAAATAGTCTTGAATCTATTCTTTCCCTATTTTGACTTCCCTTCCTTCCCCCTGTTAATATTAACCGTGATATCAAGTTAGTTTGTTGTGGTGTTGTAGCCGTGTTGGTCCCAGGGTATTGGAGACAAGGTGAGTGAGGTAATATCCTTTACTGGACCAGCTTCTGCTGGTGAGAGAGACAAGCGTTCGAGTTTGTACAGAGCCTTTCTTCAGGTCTGGGAAAGATGCTGAGAGTGGAGACAGCTCGTCTCTCTCACTAGCAGAAGTTGGTCCAATAAAAGATATTACCTCACCCACCTGGTCTCATCAAGCTAGTTTGACAGGATCTATTTTCCATAAACCCATGCTGATTGGCACTAGTTATATTACCCTCCTTTCATCCATCATTAGTCCCATATCAGCTGCTTCATTATCTTGCCCAGGATTGATGTCTGGCTGACAAGCCCATAATTACCCAAGCATGCTGTTTATCTTTCGAAATATTGGCACATATTCACTTTCTTCCAGCCTTCTGCACCTCTCACACAGCATCTTAGGGCATTTTGAAAATCATCAGCAATGGTCCAACGAGCTCCTCAGCCAGCCCTCCTGAAACTCTTCGGTTCAAGTTATCTGGACCGGCTGTTCTTAAATATCTAACTGTCGTAGCTGCTGTGAGGCATTCTCCTGAGAAAGTAGTGGAATGGAAAGTGATATTGTCATACAATGAACCTACAACATCTGTCTACCACATACAGAACTGAAATATTTACTGAACTCCACTGCCTTTTCTCATTATTATTGATAATGCAACTACTTCCATCTAGTAATAGACCAATCCATTGTCAGGATTCTTGTTCTTTTAAACATATTTTAAAAACTCTTATTGTCCTTATCTCTGCTGGCCACAGATTTCTCCTTGTGTCCCGTTTCAGTGTTCTATGATTCCTAACTTCTGATTTAAGTAAGTCCATTGCCATCCCCTTCTCCTTTCTTCCATTTGTTGTGTATTGTTTTATTTTTGTACGCAAAAGAGTGTGAGGTGTGCACAATGCAGGCCAGGTAGATAGGTAAAGCAGGACCTGAGAAAAAGAGTTTTCGGGTCTGGGTATATTTTCTATGGGTCAGACCAGCAGCAGTCCCCTGTGCCCCAAGAGAAGAATCTGGTACAGTCTGGGTCAGAGAGGATGGGGGAGCTCAGGGAACAGGAGCTGAGCACCTCTGCAGGTTTCAGGGGCTGAGCCCTGCAGCAGCTCCACCGGACAGCACTAGAGATGCAGACTTTCCGTCATGGGGCATGCTGGTGGGACAATTCACCATTCCCTTGTGCTGTCATTTACAGCAGTGCAATCATGTACAATGCTGTCCATTGTCATTCACTCTTTTTGCAGCACCAGGCAGGGCAGACCCAGGCAGGAAATAAAATTAAGATTCAGTTTGGACAAGGCAGCTGGAAGCAGTGGGAGGAGAAATAACTCCAGTGCCTCTGTCATAGTCGTAGACTTTAAGGTCAGAAGGGACCATTATGATCATCTAGTCTGACCTGCTGCACAAAGCAGGCCACAGAATCTCACCCATCCACTCTTGTAACAAACTCGTAACCTATATCTGAGTTACTGAAGTCCTCAAATTGTGGTTTGAAGACCTCAAGCTGCAGAGAATCCTCCAGCAAGTGACCCGTGCCCCATGCTGCAGAGGACAGAGCGAAGGAACAAAATCAGGCCCTGCCAATCTGCCTTGGAGAAATCCTTCCCGACCCAGATATGGTGACTCAGTTAAACACTGGCATGTGAGCAAGGACTCACAGCCAGCACCAGGAAAGAATTCTCTGTGTAACTCAGATCCCATCCCATCCAACATCCCATCACGGACCACTGGGCATACTTACCTGCTGATAATCAAAGATCAGTAGTCTGATTTTGGCAGTCCCATCATACCATCCCTCCATAAACTTATCAGCTTAGTCTTAAGCCAGATATGTCTTTGCCCCAGCTACTCCCTTGGAAGGCTGTTCCAGAACTTCACTCCTCTAATGGTTAGAAACCTTCATCTAATTTCAGTCTAATCTTCCTTGTCCAGTTTATCCATTTGTCTTGTGTCCACATGGTACTAAGCTTAAATAATTCCTTTCTCTCCTTAATATTTTATCCCTGATGTACATTTATAAGAGCGTCACATCCCCCTCAACCGTCTTTTGGTTAGGCTAAATAAGCCAAGCTCTGAGTCTCCTTTCATAAGACAGGTTTTCCATTCCTCGGTCATCCTAGTAACCCGTCTCTGAACCTATTCCAGTTTGAATTCATCCTTCTTAAACATGGGAGCCAGAACTGCACACGTATTCCAGGTGAGGGCTCACCAGTGCCATACAATGGTACTAACCTCCTTATCTTTGCTGGAAATACTCACTAATTGCATCCTAAAAACGCATTAGCTTTTTAATGGCCATATCACCATTGGCGGCTCATTGTATCCTGTATCAACCGATACTCCAAGGTCGTCGTCCTCCTCTGTTACTTCAACTGATGTGTCCCCAATTATAACTAAATCTGTTATTAATTCCTAAATGGATGACCTTGCACTTTTCCCAGTTAATTTCATCCTGTTACTTTACTCCAGTTTACAAGGTCATACAGAGCTTCCTGTATGATATCTCGTCCTTCTCTGTATTGGCAATACCTTCCCGCTGTGTGTCTCTGCAAACTTTATTAGCACATTCCCTTCTTGTGCCAAGGTCAGTAATAAAAGATTGGCCCAAAATGATCCCTGAGGACTCCACTAGTAACCTCCCTCCAGCCTGACAGTTCACCTTTCAGTACGACCCGTGTGTCTCCTCTTTAACCAGTTCCTTATCCACTTCACATTTATATTGATCCCCGTCTTTTCCAATTGACTAATATTCCCCATGTGGAACCATATCAAATGCCTTACTGAATTGAGGTATTAGATCACTGCATTTCCTTGTCTAAAAATCTGTTACCTTCTCAAGAGGAGATCGGTTGGTTTGGGACGTCTACTTTTGAAACCATGTTGTATTTTGTCCCAGTTACCATTGACTCAATGTCCTTAACTACTTTCTCTTTCAATTTTTTACAAGACCTTGCATACGACAGATGTCAACTAACAGGCCTATAGTTACTCGGATCACTTTTTTTTCCCTTTCTTAAAAATCGGAGCTATGTAGGCAATTCTCCAGTCGTACGGTACAACCCCTGGTTTACTGATTCATTAAAATTCTTGGTAACTGGTTGCAATTTCATGTGCCAGTTCTTAATATTCTTGGATGAAGTTATCTGGGCCTCTGATTTTTTCCCTTAAGCTGTTCGAGTTTGGCTTCTACCTCAGATATGGTATATCTGCCTTCATAACCTCATTCCCATTTGTCATCCTACCATTATCCCGAAGCTCCTCATTAGCCTCATTAAAGACTGAGGCACAGTATTTGTTTAGATATTGGGCCATGCCTAGATTATCCTACCTCCACTCCATCATCAGTGTTTAACGGTCCACTTTTCTTCTTTGTTTCTTATTTATATGGCTATAGAATATCAGGGGTTGGAAGGGACCTTCAGGAGGTCGTCTACTCCAGCCCTCTGCTGAAAGCAGGACCAATTCCCAACTAAATCTCCTAGTCCGGCTTGTCAAGCCGACTTTCACTCTAAGGAAGGAGATTCTACCACCTCCCTAGGTAACCTTTACTTCACTGGTTTTAATTCCCTTTGCAAGGCTCCATCTGCATGGCTTTTGGCCTTTCTTACTTTATCCCTAATGTTCTGACCTCAGTAAGGTGGCCTTCCATTGCTAATGCCCATCTTCACTCCTTGTAGGCTTTTGGCTTTTTCTTAATCACTCTCTGAGATGTTTGCTCATTGCTGTTGTCTACAACTCCTGCCTATGATTTTTCCCCCCTCTTTCTTGGATGCAGGCTTCTGATAGTTCTGCAGCTTTGACTTGAAATCTCGGTTTATTTTTGTTTGTTCTTCCATCTAGTTTGACTGAATTAGCTCATGTCACTTGAACCAAAGTTGTCCCTATAACATCTTCTTCTATGAGGTCCTCACCAAAACCAAATCTAAATGCATCCCTCTTGTTGGTATCTTCAACTACTTGGTGAAGGAATCCATCAGCTATTGCTCCAGAAAAACTGAGCCTACTTTATTCTTACTAGCACTTTCCTCCAGTCTGTATCTGGAAGTTAGTCTCCTAATCTCACAATCTCATTTAGTGTTTACTTCACTAAAATTAAAGGTCTCTATCCATATCCAAGATCAGATCCTGGCGGTCTGTAGCACCCCAAAGCACATCTCAGGGGAGGCTCTAGTAGCTTTCTTTCCCAATGTGATTTTGCCCAGACGTACTCCGTCTTATCCTTTCCATCGCTTCTTATTTCTTTACAGTTACCTATCGGATAACAATGCTAACTCACCACTTTGCCTTATTTCTCTCTTTCCTAAACAGCGCACAGCTTCAATACCTGTACTCCAGTCATGACGACTATTCCACCATGTTTCTGCTGTCCCTATAATATCTGGTTTCACTTCCTGCACCGGTAGTTCTAGTTCCTCCATTTTGTTACCTAGGCTCCTCACATTAGTGTGCAGACATCTTAATTTTTGCCGTTTGGCTTCACTGACATTCTTTACCCAGTTAGGCACAGACACTCTACCACCAGTATCACCAATTAGATTGGTATCTACACTACCCTTCCTCCTTATGTCATGGTGGGCAGGAGAGAACTGCATTCAGTGGGAGACAGCAGGGTGCGGGGCAGACAGGTGACATGGTAGCAAGAGATGCCAGTGCCATTTTGGGCAGTGAAGATAGGAGCTGGGAGAATGAGAGTTGCTCTATGCAGCATGGACAGGACGGGGGATGTGGCTGTGGAGGAGGGGTGTTGGGAGCTCTTTCTTTTGACATGTTAGACAAAGTGAGACATCCCTGGCCTGGCTGGGCCTGAGGACATGGCCACTGGGACCTAATCCAGCCCTTCCTCTAACTGGTATGGTGCTGTGTGTGTTGGGCTGCAGCCACCAGCTCTGCGGGCCAGCTGCCTCTGGGTCCTGGCTCCCTTGCTGCCCCCCGAGTGCCTGAGACTGTATGATCTGCAGTGATAGGGGCTGAGCATCTTTCACTTGCCACCAGGTGTTCCAGGTGTTTGCTGTGTTCTGCTCTGAATGCCATGTGCTTCAGGTAGGGCACTAACTGCCCCAGTCTGCTCCTGGGTCAAGGAGCACAAGGGCCTCATTCTGGAGCTGCTGCTAAGGGCCCAGTCCCTGCGCACTCTGTGATTTGATGGTGTGTCTGTCATGGGGTGGGCATTGGATGTGGAGGTCTCTGCAGGCTCTTGAGTTGGGTTAGTAGTAGGTTTTTCTGCCACTTCCCATGTTTCTGGGCCCTCCTTGCTCTGGGCACTGGATCCTGTTGCTCGGGGGAGGGGGGTGGCGCTGCTGGGGATAGTGGCAGGAGAGCACCAGGCTTCTGCCTGGAGGGGCCTAGCACATGATCTGTCATGCTCTCACAGAGAGATGTCAGCACAGTCGTTTTCTCAGCTGGCGCATGGGAGTCATGCTGCTGGGGTCACTGCTTCCCCCAGAGTAACTGTGCCTTGCGCTTCTTGGGTGGTCCTGCTCTTGTTGTGCCCACAGTGGCCCTGCCAGCCCTTGGGACACTCTCTGGGGAGGAAGAATGCAATGTATGCATGGTACGCAGGTCATGCCCTCTGAAGTCAAAGGTCCGTCTCTCTCAGGCCATGGCAGCAGCTAATGGTCCTGAGGACCAGGCCAGTTCATCTGAAATAAAATAGCTGTTTTTGGCAGCATCACACAATCATGGAAGCGCAGAATAGAGACTGGCCAATCCCAGACATGCCCCAGGCTGATCCAGTCCTGATATCACCCAGACAGCAGTGTGGCTTCAGTGCCAGAGGAGGAATCTGTCTGCCATGAAGCTGCCTGTTGGCAACACCTCTGGAAGAATGGCCATCAGCCCTCATCAGACTCCCCATTTATACAGGGTGGGGGGAAATGTTACCTGTTCTCCCTAGACACACCCAACGGGGATCTCCTCACTGGGTGCTTGCTTGGGTCATTGCACATGGCCTCCGGCCCCGTTGCCCAATTGTAATACTCCTCAGAGCCCTTAGCTGAAAGCGCCTGTGTGAGCAGGCTCATGGGGCAGGGCCCAGGCCAGGCACCTGTGGCCCCACCCTCAGCAGGTGGGAAGGCAATGGAGCTCTGCAGAGGTCCAGCAGCTGAGATGCCTGCTACAGGCATCCACACCTCTCCTCACCCCTAGCTCTGTCAAGCCTGACCCAGCTGGGAGCTGCACCCCACTGATGTGCAGATAGTTGGGCCCTTCCCACACTGCCCACCTGGGGGCTATCTGGAAGCAGGCAAGCAGTGTGGTGCTGCATGTTCCAAATTGACCTGTCTCTTTCCTTTCAGGGCCTTTTTCTGGTTGGTCTCCCTGCTCCTGTCATCGTTAGTCTGGTTCATTGCGGTTAAAGCCAGTGACCCAGGGGATGAGCTGCTGCAGAAGGGCCTCCTGATATTCGGGGTCCTGTTCTCCGTGCTTCTACAGGAAGCCTTTCGATTTCTCTACTACAAGTTGCTCAGGTAAGGAGTGGGGTGGGGTGCCTCACACTACTTGCCTTTCTAGACTGTCAATCTGAACTGTAACTGCGCTGCCTATTGCACAAGCCAGGACTTTGACACTCACCCTGCTGCCCCACCCCGCTTGTCTGTTTGATCCACCTGATGTCTCTTGTTACCTATTCAGACGGTGAGGTCTTTGGTGCAGGAACTGTCTCTTGTTTTTGTTATAGGTGTTTACAGTGCCCAGCACAAAGAGCCCTGATCTCCCGCCTCTAGGTGCTCCAGCAATACTCATAGTAAATAGAATCATAATTGTGATTACATTCATCTAGTTTAAGGCCAGAAGGTCCATTAAATAATCTAGTCTGAGCTCCTGGGTAGCACAGCCCACTGAATTTCCCCCAGTTCCCTCTGCATGGAGCCCAATAACTTGTGTTTGGCTGAAGCAGCTTCCAGAAAGACATCCAAGCTGGATCTGACTCCAAGAGCTGGAGAATCCACCACTGCTCGTAGGAGTTTCTTCCAGTGGTGGTTCAGCTTCACTGTTAGACATTTGTGCCTAATTTCTAACCTGAATTTGTCCAGATTCAGCTCCCAGTGTTGGTTCTTGTTCAGCCCATCTCCGCTAGATTAAAGAGCACTTTGGTATGTGGCATTGTTGTCCTAGGAGGTTACTGACACACTATAAGCAAGTCAGCTCTCCATCATCTTGTTGATAAGCTGGAGTTGAGGCTGAGACTAGATCCCTGTTCATTTAACGCAATGTTCTTACGAGTGCTGCTTTATCCCAAAGGGAAAAAGCCAAGAAATTAGCGTAGTGGAAAAATCCAGCGTGTCTGAGACTCTGGCAATGCTTACGCTGCAAACAACAACCCAACCCTGACCCAGCACTCCTCTGCATCCCGCTAGCTTCCCTACTACAGCAGTGCCCGGGTGCGTGTGCATGCCTGAAATTGACCATTATCTAGGTGTCTGTGTGGGAGCGGAACTCTTGAACTTCTGGCCCCTCTCACCAGGCGCTGCTGACTGTCCCGGTGCGTTCAGGACAGACATGGAAGAGCTGGTCTCCACTTTTGCCTTGAGCATGTGATCTCTGTCCAGTACTGGGAGGGTGAACAGTGCAGAGGGAGGTATGCAGTTCCCAGTGGGCTGGTGGAAGAGGTCTGAGTCTGTTGTGGACCATTTGTGATGAGTAATACAGGATCAGGGATGGATTGGCTGAGTCATAGGCCAGGATGCTACATCCAAGCACTGGCCACAGTGGTCTTGCCTCTTCCCTAATGGCACTGGCCACCACCCTCCTCCCTGGCTACCCGGGATAGGCAGACTTCCATCTTCAGTACTGGCCTAGGCATGCTGAGGGCAGGTGGGTGAACGCGGGACTCCACAGGGAGGAAGCCGGGTGTCTGTGTTGCAGTAAGGGTGAGAGGACCAGCAGAGAGGGGCAGAACTGTGCAGGTCTTGATGGCAAGAATGGCTGGATTGCTCCATTGCTAAGAGGTGCCGGGACCATTGTAAGCACAGCTTTGTGAACATGGTAATGTGTATTGAACATCTGAGAGACTGGGGCTGACTCTGATGTCCTCATGCAGCTGGGGGTGGGGAGTTTTGCTTTTCCCTGTAACAGCGCACTCATCCATCTAGTAACTGGACGAGAGCAAAGCGCTGCCCTCTGCAGCTCCCCCCATCCTGCAGGGACCCCCTCCTCAGCTGAGCTCCCCAGGCCTGAAGGGGGGACGTGCTGAAGAAAGGGTGGAGGCGCTTGTGGAGGTGGAGGTTACAGCTTGAGCGAGGACTTCTCCTGAAGGGACTCTTCACGTTCCCACGTAGGGATGCGGCCAGAGCACACTCTGCTTCAGCTATTCCTGACTGCCCCTTTGCATCATGGGCAGTGGGTGTAATTAGAGCAGGCCTCAGGCATCTTGAATCTATGCCAGGGACTGGTCTGATCCCTGGCCAGTCCCAGTTTCTGGGGACTGCAAAGGCTGTGCACAGCCACCTTCCCCTCCCTTCTAGCCCAGATACCTACATAGAACAAAAGCATGGGGTTGTGGGGGAGGGGATGGCTTGAAGGTGATTTCAGGGCTCTGCCTTAAACCCTGACTGAGCTTGTAGATGTGACAGGCAATGTGTGAGATGGCATTATGCCCACCTGTTATCATTTGGGCTCATTCTGTGCTAAAAGACTCAGACCCAGGTAAAGAGCAATGAGGCAGTTTCTTAGAAGTTTGGGATCAGATCTTAGCAGCAGATAGTTTCTGTGTTCTTTGGATTCTGGTCTTGGGTTCAGGATGCTCCTATGACTCCCACTCTGGAGGGGGCGATACCATGGCCTTGGTGGTTCACAACTCCACTTTTATAGAGTGCCTCTGGGGTGAGGATGGGCAGCGGCAGCCCCTCTCCACCTGGTCTGACACCCAGATCTGCATCAGGACTTGGTTCTCAGGTTCCTGATCTGCATTCCCTACAGTAGCCAGTAGGTGGTGATTGTGTCACAAAAGTTCCATGTTTCCATCAGGGGAGATGGGGTTCTAACTGCAAACGATTTGATCCTGAATGTTGGCACAAGGTGCCTCTGGCCTTGGCCCAGAAGCACAGAGTCACTCTGCTGGGAATTGTGTCCCTCCCTTTGTTTATAACCCTGAGTCACCGTCAGAGATTGGTAGGGCCAGAACGGGCCATTATGATCATCCAGTCTGACCTCCTGCATAGCACAGATCAGTGAGCCTCGCCCAGTGATTCCTGCATGAAACCCAGAATGTCTGTTCCACGTTGGCAAACTGTTGGGAGCTGGCGCTGCTTCCTGGACTCTGCAGGGTTGATTCTCTGTATGGATGGAGCCGTGAGGCAGGTCGGCCCTGCAACTCTTCCAGTCATTCTTTCCCTGACTATAGTACATCAGATTTGGATCATTTCACAAACGCTGTTGAACCGGCCTTTTGGCCCCTCGGTGCAGGGCAGTATGAACTGCCCGTGTTAGCAGGTAAAGAACTGAGGTAGGAAGTGGTGTGTCGGAGGACAACCACTAACAGACTCCAGATCTGACTCCCATTCCTGGGCTTTAGCCTGAAGGCCATCCTGCCTCCTATATAATCTGCACAGAAAGTCCTTGCATTTGTGCATCTCGAAGCCCCTTGGAGCCTTCAGCTCAGGGCTTCATAAACAGCTTCCAGTCAGTGCAACTCTTATGTGGCTTGCTTGGCCTCATCCTCTCCAGACACTCCGTGACAAGAGAATCCAGGGGATGCTTTAAGCAAATTGACATTGATTTGCAGGAGGGAGGAGGTGCAAGTGCCCTATTTTAAAGAGACCCCTTCCGCCCTATCGCAGACACAAGGGACTGCTGTGTTCTTATGCATGTTCCCAGGCAGGTGCAATCTGCTCTGAAAATCAGATATAACCTTCAGACCTCTGGCCAGCTGCCAGCACTGCCCTGATCTGAGTAAAGTCTGGGCCCCACCCTCAATAAATCACCAAATAAAGAAATCAGTTTGCAAACACCTAGAAGATAATGAGATAAGTAACAACATGGATTTATCAAGAACAAACCGTGTCAAACCAGCCTGGTATCTTTCTTTGACAGGGTAACCAGCCTTGTGGATGGGGGGAGGTGATAGACGTGGTATATCTTGACTTTAGTAAGGCTTTTGATACTGCCTCGCATGACCTCCTCCATAACAAACTAGGGAAATACAGCCTAGATGGAGCTACTATAAAGTGGATGCATAACTGGTTGGAAAATTGTTCCCAGGGAGTAATCATCAGTGGTTCAGTCATGCTGGAAGGGCATAACGAGTGGGGTCTCACATGGATCACTTCTGGGTCCGGTTCTGTTCAATATCTTCATCAATGATTTAGATAATGGCATACAGGGTACACTTATAAAGTTTGTGGATGATACCAAGCTGGGAGGGGTTGCAAGTGCTTTGGAGGATAGGATGAAAATTCAAAATGATCTGAACAAACTGGAGAAATGGTCAGAAGTGAATAGGATGAAATTCAAGAAGGACAAATGCAAAGTGCTCCACTTAGGAAGGAACAGTCAGTTGCCCATGTACAAAATGGACAATGACTGCTTAGGTAGGAATACTGCAGAAAGGGATCTGGGGGTCACAGTGGACCACAAGCAAAATAGGAGTCAGCAGTGTAACATTGTTGCAAAAAAAGCAAACATCATTATGGGATATCTTAGCAGGATTGTTGTAAGCATGCCAGTCAGCCTCACTTCAGTCCCTGGAAAAATCATGAAGCAGGTCCTCAAGGAATCAATTCTGAAGCACTTCGAGGAGAGGAAAGTGATCAGGAACAGCCAGTATGGATTCACCAAGGGCAAGTCATGCCTGACTAACTTAATTGCCTTCTATGAGGCGATAACTGGGGCTGTGGATGAGGGGAAAGCAGTGGATGTGTTATTCCTTGACTTTAGCAAAGCTTTTAATATGGTCTCCCACAGTATTCTTGCCGGCAAGTTAAAGAAATATGGATTGGATGAATGGACTATAAGGTGGATAGAAAATTGCTTAGATCATGGGACTCAACAAGTAGTGATCAATGTCTAGTTGGCAGCCAGTATCAAGTGGAGCGCCCCAAGGGTCAGTCCTGGGGCCAGTTTTGTTCAATATTTTCATTAATGATCAGGAGGTTGGTGTGGACTGCACCCTCAGCAAGTTTGCAGGCGACACTAAACTGGGAGGAGTGGTAGATAGGATACAGAGGGACCTAGACAAATTAGACGATTGGGCCAAAAGAAATCTGATGAGGTTCAACAAGGACAAGTTCAGAGTCCTGCACTTAGGACAGAAGAATCCCATTCACTGCTACAGACTAGGGACCGAATGGCTAGGAACCAGTTCTGCAGAAAAGGACCTAGAGGTTACAGTGGACGAGAAATGGATATGAGTCGCCAGTGTGTCCTTGTTGCCAAAAGGCTATGGCTGCATTTTGGGCGTATAAGTAGGGGCATTGCCAGCAGCCTAGATCTAGCAGTCCGCGTGATCTTCTCCCCCTCATTCATCGTGGTGATGCTCATCTGGAGTTACTTGTGTTCCAGTTTTGGGCCCGCACATACAAGAGGATGTGGAAAAATTGGGAAAGAGTCCGTGGAGGGGCAACAAAAGTGATTAGGGGCTGGAGCACATGCTTGAAGGAGAGGCTGAGGGACTCGATTGTTTAGTTGCAGAAGAGAAAATTGAGGGGGGATTTGACAGCTGCTTTTAACTACCTGAAGGGGGGGTTCCAAAGAGGATGGATCTGGACTGTTCTCGGTGGTACCAGATGACAGAACAAGGAGCAATGGTCTCAAGTTGCAGTGGGGGAGGTCTAGGTTGGATATTAGAAAAAACTTTTTCCCTAGGAGGGTGGTGAAGCACTGGAATGGGTTCCCTAGGGAGGCGGTGGAATCTTCTTCCTTAGAGGTTTTTAAGGTCAGGCTTGACAAAGCCCTGGTGTAACATTTATTGACCTAATCTGGGACCATATAGAACATGGTTGCAACCAAAGTCCTGTAGTGGCACCAAATCCTGTATAAAGGGGGTCAAATGAGGTGTCTAAGACCAGGTTATAGGTTGCTGGTTATGATTGTGCTGTCTGTATGCATGTGTCGTTTTTGTAGTTGAAGTTATGAATTTTGGCTCTATGCTGTCTGTACTTCAAACTTATGCTATGCTTCTGGGTGACATCCCAGACAAGTTGGCATTAGCTCTGCCTAGCCTGTTTGATGGCCCATTAAGCGCCATCAGCTATACAATTGACCCATTGAGAGAAGGCAGATATGCCTTGTAACTCAGCAGAGTATGCAGGAACTTGGTCATGTGACTCCAGACTCCATTTTGCAGTAATTTTCCACAGTAAGAACAAAGAGGTGTTCTTACACCTGGAAAAGATTAAAAAAGCCTGCTGCCTCATCTCCATCTTGTCTTCAGTCCTGCTTCTGACCTCTGGAGGGACTTTACTACAAACTGAAGCTCTGAACAAAGGACTGAATGACCCATCCCAGCGGTGGATGTTCTCCAGAGACTTGATTTAAACCTGCAGTTTATTCTATCACTGCTACAAGCCTGAACCAAAAACCTTTTGCTGTTACTGTTTGTAAATGATTCCATTTAATCAATTCTAGCTCTCATCTATATCTTTTTTTCCTTTTATGAATAAACCTTTAGATTTTAGATTCTAAAGGATTGGCAACAGCATGATTTGTGGGTAAGATCTGAGGTGCACAGATCTGAGGATGCACAGTACTGGGAGCTCAGTTCAGTTGCTTATCCCCTATGAGCCCTAATCCTTTAGATTCACTACTTTCCAGGATACAATCCCCCATTCTGTAGGTATGGCGTGCATTCCTACATGACTGTATTAAAATGCATTTTGTTTGAATGGGCCCAGATTACCCTATGTGACTGCCCTGTCCTCCTCTTTATTTACCATTCTGCCAGTCTTTGTTATCAGCAGATTTTATAAGCAGTGATATTTATATTTACTTCTAGATCCTTTGATTAAAAAAATGGAGTGGCATCGGGCTTAGAATCATACCAGAAATGCCCCATTCAGTTATGATTGCCTCTTGACAGTTGTCACAGAGCCACAGAGCTTTGGAACAGTCCCTTGGAGGAGCCCATCAGTGGGCTGGACCTCCTGGATGGGAGTCTCACTCTGAGACTGGACCTCTGGGCCTGCAGCCTCCCTGCTTCACCCCGTGAGCTCTGTTCAGCGAGTTCCACAGAGACAGACCCTGATGGAGACTTCTCCACTCTGCAGAGATTAATGCACCTCACCCAGCATCTGCAGTGACGCTCACCCAGCGCTGCCAGAACAGTCGGGTCTGTCAGTCACCTGGACACAGCACAGGGAGCCCTTAGGGTAGCCCAGAGAACTGACGGTTGGAGCATCCTCCAGTCTGGCCAGCCCAGAGCCCAGCCACGCTGTAGGGAACCCCTTGAGGCAAGCTCTGTGTCTCTATCTGTCTGATCTCGTAGATCAGACTCCAGGTGAGAACCCGACTCCTCCCAGATGCCAACTCTGGTCCCCCCCCCCCCCCCCATTTCGCCTTCCCAGTCCTTTGATCTCCAGCTGGGGAATGTTGCTCAGCCTCCCTGCTGAGAGATGGGGCAATCCCAGTCCCACTGGGGCTTTGGTCACTGGGTGTCAACGTCTGAGAGATTGGATTTGCCATTGTTTTTCTCAGATGCTCCATTGATGTGGGGCCTAAAGCCCAGACAGTTTGACACCCACCCCTCTGTTCCTTTGTCCTGAGAGCAGACAGCCCTTTTCCATCCGCTTGGCAACCATGCAGCACACAGGGGAAATGGACTCACAGGACTCCTAAAAATATTACAAAATATTCCCACTTTCTCAAAACTCCCTTCTGAGATCTATCAGCCAGCTCTAAATCTGTTGGTATTGTGTAGAGGTAATTTTTTAATCAGACTATTGTGCGGTGCTAAATCAAACATCTTGCAAAGATCCAAGTACAGTATGTCTACACAGTTACTGTTGTCAGCCAGGCTAGTTATCCCATCAGAGAATGAAAGTCCTGGCTCCCAGCACCATGGTCTGCGTGCACCCATGATGCCGCTTTGCAGCCCCATGGGCAGCCGCACACTGGGATGTGACTGGGGCTCTTTTCTTTCTCTGTCCAGGAAGGCAATCGAAGGGCTAGTGGCCCTCAGCGAAGATGGCTGCTCCCCAATTTCCATCCAGCAGATGGCATATGGTATGTTCCTCAGTGGGGCAGGGCTGACTCCAGCCTGAGTGGTGGGGACATGGGATGAGTCATGGTCCCCAACGCAGTGCCTGTGGGTGTCATGGTGCCCACCAGGGTATCTGAGTGCGCCCATATACTGGCCGGTGGACAAGCATCCGCCGAAAAGCAGCGTCACCAAGAGGCGTCACTGCTGAAATGCCGCTGATTTTCGGCAGCATTTCAGCAGTGATGCCTCTTGATGTTGTCGCTTCTCTGCGGCATTTTGGCGGATGCTTGTCTGTCGGCCTCTGTGGCTCGTTGTCCGGCGCCCGCCACCCGGAAAAGGTTGGGCACCACTGGGATGAGTGGAGGTAGCATCTCCTAGAGAAGGGGAGTGGGTCTTGGGGAAAGGAGGTTTTTCACCAGGGATCCCTCAGAGTGGAGGCAAGTGTTATGGGGTCCCTGTGTAGGGCTGTGGGGGACGCCTCTGGGGTTGGAGACAAGTCAGGGAGCCTCTCTGAGAGTCTCTGGTTCTAACGTCCCTGGGCTCAGCAACACATGTTTTCTCTGTCCCACAGTAGCTGGCTTGGGCTTTGGGCTCATGAGCGGCGCCTTCTCCATGATTAACCTCCTGGCAGATGCACTGGGGCCTGGCACTGTGGGGATCCATGGAGACTCGCAGCTCTACTTCCTGACCTCGGGTGAGCAATGGGCCTACAACCCCTGCACCATCTCCCCACCAAACTGTGCTGTAGAATCTCTATGGATAGTAATTCCATGCTCTAATAATGAGAATGTAGCACTAGCGATATACTACTGACCACCTGATGAGGATGGTGATAGTGACTGTGAAATGCTCAGGGAGATTAAAGAGGCTATTAAAATAAACTAAATAATAGAGATTTTCACTTTCCCCATATTGACTGGGTGCATGTCACTTCAGGATGGGATGCAGAGATAAAGTTTCTGACACCTTAAATGACTGCTTCTTGGAGCAGCTAGTCCTGGAACCCACAAGAGGAGAGGCAATTCTTGATTTAGTCCTAAGTCGAGCACAGGATCTGGTCCAAGAGGTGAATATAGCTGAACCACTCGGTAATAGTGACCATCATATAATTAAATTTAACATCCCTGTGGCAGGGAAAACACCACAGCAGCCTAACACTGTAGCATTTAATTTCGGAAAGGGGAACTACTCAAAAATAATGAAGTTAGTTAAACAGAAATGAAAAGGGTCAGTGCCAAAAGTGAAATCTCTGCAAGCTGCATGGAAACATTTTAAAGGCACCATATAATAGAGGCTCAACTTAAATGTATACCCCAAATTAAAAAACATAGAGAACCAAAAAAGTGCCACCGTGGCTAAACAACAAAGTAAAAGAAGCAGTGAGAGGCAAAAAGGCAT
This sequence comes from Chelonoidis abingdonii, assembly GCF_003597395.2. Taxonomy (NCBI): domain Eukaryota; kingdom Metazoa; phylum Chordata; order Testudines; family Testudinidae; genus Chelonoidis; species Chelonoidis abingdonii. The sequence goes on along the minus strand of NC_133774.1, from coordinate 326,883 downwards.
CCTTTAAAAAAATGGAAGTTAAATCCTAGTGAGGAAAATAGAAAGGAGCATAAACTCTGGCAAATGAAGTGTAAAAATATAATTAGGAAGGCCAAAAAAGAATGTGAAGAACAGCTAGCCAAAGACTCAAGAAGTAATACATTCTTTAAGTACATGAGAAGCAGGAAGCCTGCTAAACAACCAATGGGGCCACTGGATGATCGAAGTGCTAAAGGAGCACTCAAGGATGATAAAGCAATTGCGGAGAAATTAAGTGAACTCTTCGCATCAGTCTTCACAGCTGAGGATATGAGGGAGATTCTCAAACCTGAGCCATTCTTTTTAGGTGAGAAATCTGAGGAACTGTCCCAGATTGAGGTGTCATTAGAGGAGGTTTTGGAACAAATTGAAAAACTAAATAGTAATAAGTCACCAGGACCAGATAGTATTCACCCAAGAGTTCTGAAAGAACTCAAATGTGAAATTGCACAGGTACTAACTGTGGCTTGTAACCTATCATTTAAATCAGCTTCTGTACCAGATGACTGGAGGATAGCTAATGTCATGCGACTTTTTCAAAAGGGCTCTGGAGGGATCCTGGCAATTACAGGCCAGTAAGCCTGATTTCAGTACTGGGCAAATCAGACATGTGGATGAACACGATTTGTTGGAGAAGAGTCAACATGTTTTTTGTAAAGGGAAATCATGCCTTACCAGTCTGCTAGAATTCTTTGAGGGGATCAACAAGCATGTGGACAAGGAGGATCCAGTGGATATTGTGTATTCAGATTTTCAGAAAACCTTTGACTAGGTTCCTCACCAAAGGCTCTTAAGCAAAGTAATCTGCCACGGGATGAGAGGGAAGGTCCTCTCAGGAATCAGTAACTGGTTAAAAGATGGGAAAGGGCAGGAATAAATGGTCAGTTTTCAGAATGGAGAGAGGTAAATAGTGGCGTCCCCCAGGGGTCTGTACTGGGACCAGTCATATTCAACATATTCATAAATGATCTGGAAAAAGGGGTAAACGGTGAGGTGGCAAAATTTGCAGATGATACAAAACTACTCAAGATAGTTAAATCCCAGGCAGACTGCGAAGAGCTACCAAAGGATCTCTCAGACCTGGGTGACTGGGCAACAAACTAGCAGATGAAATTCAATGTTGATAAATGCAAAGTAATGCACATTGGGAAAACATAATCTCAACTATACATATAAAATGATGGGGTCTAAATTAACTGTTCCCACTCAAGAAAGATCTTGGAGTCCCTGTGGGTAGTTCTCTGAAAACGTCCACTCAGTGTGCAGTGGCAGTCAAAAAAGTGAACGGGCTTTTTAAGGGAGAGGAGATAAGAGAAAATATCATGTTGCCGCTATATAAATCCATGGTATGACCACATCTGCACACAGTATCCAAGATGTGGCCACCCCATCTCAAAAAAGATATATTGGAATTGGAACACACACAAGAATGGGTTGCAGCTCTGCTTCCCAATCTCAATGAAGCAATGGGTGTAGCAATCCCTGCCCCCCCCACCACCTGCACTGCACCAAGTCATTCCCTCCTCACCAATGTCTGCTCCCCACTCCTGCCATGTCTCCACTAACACCACCACCGACCCTTTTCTCACCCACACTGTCCCCCACCACTGCCTCCTCCTCAAGGCACCCCATTCCCACAGCCCCTTGAACTACCTGCCTACTGCCTCCCCACACCTTCATCACCCATGGACATCCTGCTCACACCCCACCAATCCCCTCATCACCACTGCTCCCCATATCAGTTCCCTACGCTGTCCCTCAGGTAAAGCCAGTTCTCACCCTCTGTTGATGGTGCCCCACTCTGCCATGGCCTTGACTCTGCCCGGGGCAGCCTTGCCATCCTGGCCATGACTGCCTCTGCTCTTCCTCACAGCCTTCATGACCATGGTGATGATTTTCCTTCACACCTTTTGGGGAATCCTCTTCTTCCACGGCTGTGAGACCCAGCGCTGGTGGGAGATGGTGGCCGTCATCTTCACTCACCTCATCGTGTCAGGATTGGTGAGTGTGGGCAAGGCAAACCGGAGACGTGGGCAGCTGAACAGACTGCTCCCACACCACCGTGTCTCTGCTGCCTGAATGCAGCAGGGGACGGGGTGGGCAGTTCTGGGCCAGGAATTACTATTTGGCAGGTGTGGGCAGGAGGTGCCCTCAGGATCTGGGCCCTGTCAGGATGGGTGCTGCATGCACAGTCAGTCCCTGCTCCCAGGAAAAACTTGGTGTTCCCCCATGACCGTTGCTCCAGGGAATCACTTGTGGGACCCTGCACGAGTGCGAACGGCCAAAGGCAGCCTCCAGGTACTGACGCCTGCGAGTGAGAGACATAGCACGCTTGAACCTCAAACTCCAAACGCTCCAGAGGAGCCTACAGGACCCCCTAGTTCTATGGGGCAGTGCTGTCCTGCTGCAGACCAGACAGATACTGTGGGCACGCCAGCCCTACGCCCCTCAGAGCACTGTGCCCCAGCCAGGTGCAGAGCCAGGAGTGTCAGGGAAGGAGATTAGAGCACTGAGGGGGCCTGAGCCAAGCAGGCCAGGGCTCAGGGGGAGGCCAGCTCTGGCATAACTGCCTCTGGGGCTCCCCCTGGCTCGTCCCCTCCTCTCACTCTGTTTGCTGCTCTCCTCCCAGACGTTCTGGAACCCCCTGTACTTGGGCAGCCTTGTCCCCTCCTACCTGCTGATGTTTGCCACAGCTGCATGGGCCTACATCCTGTCAGGAGGCTGCACTCGGAACCTGCTCCAGTCCCTGCAGGGTGAGTATCTGGTCCAGCCCCACGTCCAGAGGAGGAGCCCTGCCGAGGCCCTGCCTCTGAGGGGTAGGAAAGGGAATGCCCGGAGGGGCTACTCCAGTGTTAAGGACGTGGCCTCCTTTGATCTGAGCCCCTTCAGCAGGGATGTTAACCCTTTCCTGGCACTAGCAAGTGGGGAAACACCCCAATCTGGGGCTATTCATCAGGGTGACCAGGGTGCTGCCCCTTTTCTGTGAGAATAGGACAGGAAGTGACCTGCTCTGGAACCCTGTAAGCTGGGTGCCTGAACTCACTCCCTCGCCTTTGCTTCTCCGTAGGGCAGCAGAGTGAGACAAGCCCCCAGCCAGGATCCTGAGGGTCCATCAGGAGCTTCCCCCCTCAGCTGCTCCCTGCCTGCCCTGCCCGCCCTCTGGTGCTGTCAGCTGGGACCTACAGTTGCCTTCTCTGCAATATCATTTCTCTCTTCTGCGATTGGGGGACCCCCCATTCGTTCCTGCTGGAGGCAGGTGTCCGGGGGCTCCTGCAGCCAGGGAGTAGCCAGCAGACTGTCTGATAGCCGGGGGCTGCTCACCCTGTCCTACCAACCTCTCTCCCTCCATGCTGTGGACATGAACTGGTTTAGCCCACCCTTGAAAGACACATGATGTGAAGGGCTCTACAGAACTCACTGCGGCTGCCCCACAACCAATGTGTGTGGGGTGGGCGCTCTCTGCCCCATACAGGGGGAGTCCTTCTCAGCCCCAGAAGTCTGATCTGGGCAGCATTGCCTGGGCTGAGGGGCAAGTGAGCAGCACTGGCCTGTGGCTGTTTGCCAGGATACGTCAAAGGGCCAAGCTGGGGATGTCAGGCATTAAGGAGCTGCAATGTCCTTTCCCCTTGCCCGGAGTGGCTGTATCACAGGGCTGAATTCCCAGCCCTGGCCCCGAGTGCCTGGCTGCTGGTAGGGGACAGACTGCCAGGTACTGGCCTGGGAAGGTGGGTGGCATTCGTGTGGGAAGTGCAGGACAGATGGGTGGCAAAGGATGAGGCTGACTGGATGCCCAGCAGTGGCATGGGGAGGGAGGAGGGGATGAGTAGTGACAAAAGACTGTTGCTAAGATGCTGGTAGGGGAAGGGTGGGGCAGGTGGTGCTGGCACAGCATAGCTGGTAGCTGCATGACTCGTGCAGAAATGCTGGGAGGAGGGGCGGTCACAGAGGTTTATCAGTGACCCTGCCCATCTCTCTGGTGGGGTGGATATGAGGCGCCTGAGCTGGCACCAGCCCTGGGGATGTGGGGTGTAATTGGAAGCAGGGAGCCTGGTAGCCATGCAGAGGTGCCAGGGCCAAGAGCCAAGACTGGCTGAGTTTGTAATGGGCTTTTATATCAATAAAGAGAAATACCAGCCTCAAAGAGAATTTGTGTGTGGCTGTGGGGGATGGGTCCTGCGCATGCAGTGCACCCACCATGCTGGGAGTGGGAAGTTGGGGTAATACCCAGCTCGTATGCAGTGTTTCACAGGTAGGGGCAGGGTCGTTATCCTTGTTTTACAGCTGGGGAAACCAAAGCACGGGTGCAGAATTGACTTGTCTAAGGTCACCCAACAGGCTAGTGGGGGAGCCTGGCTGTTCTGAGCCCTGGTCCAGTGCTGTATCCACTCAACTACACTACCGCTGTCATTGGGAGGGGAGGTTTGTAGATAGTTGGGGTGGGGGGAGAGGGGCTATGTTGCTGCGGGGAGGGGGAGGTCTGGCTTATTTCCCTTGGGTCCCTGTTCGTTACAGAAATGCTGCAGGGACTCCACATGGCCATTAGGTGTCAGTCAGTACCACAGCCTGTGGTGCTGGCATTGAGTGGCTGAGTGGGGCTTTGGTTGGATGTTGCCAGGTGGATGTGGGGCTCCAGGCTGGCACGTTAACGAGCCCCACTGGAGGGTCACAGGAAGCTGGGCACTGGCTTCCCCTCTCTGGCTGGGCAGTGGCTGTCTAGCCTCTGCTGCTGCATGCAGGGTGTCTGGTTGCTGAGCCCCAGGAGGCAGGCCAGTGGCCATGGGAACCCACCTGTGACAGGCCTCATGGCAATTACTTCTGGCTGAGCTGCACTTGCCCCTTCAATGTAGCCGTGGGCAGGGGGGTGAGCAGCTGCATGAGAGCTCAGGGCGGGACAGGAAGGCAAAGCCCAGCTGTAGCAACCCCCATGTTGGGATTGGCCCAGGTTGCTGGAGCCTGTACCCTGAGAGTTGGGGAATGTCCCACTGGTTCTTTACTAACCCCAGGCAATGGGACCATCAATCTGGTTCCTGCACCCCCAGCCCGGCAGAGGGGACACATCCCCTGCTAGTCTATAACAATCGCCCCTTGCTAACTCCCACACCTGGGGCTTCCTGGCTGGTCTAGCTGGAGCCATCCACTGTGCTGCTGTGGGCAGCTGGTCCTGCACAGGGGTGCTTCCTCGCCCTGGTCTGGGGTATCTGCATGGTGCAATCCCACAGCAGAGGCAGAGCCATCACTGCAATGGCGGGAGGGCCCTGGCCCCCATGGGCAATAGCTCCTGCAGCAGAGGCAGGGCTGGCATAGCAACAGGTTTTTATTTCATATATTTTATTGTATTTTTAAAAAGTATCTGTGAAAGGAGCAGAGTTTTTCCCCATAGTCTCTGCTGAGCCTCAGTGCAGGTAACCGGGCCCAAGGAGTGAAGGCCCCAGAGGAGGTGCCCCTGCTGCTCAGGCCCCCTGGTGGGGAGGGAGGGCGTGCTGGGCTGGCCGTGGGTGGCAGGGTCCAGCTGGCTGAGCCCGAGGATGGGTGGACTGGTCTACATTCCATGTGCCTCGCAGGGCGGCAGGGGCAGCGTCTACACCGTGTTCTCGTCTGTGGTGGCTGCTGTGTAGATGATGTTGGGCTTGGGGTGAGAGTCCGGCCTGCAGGGAAGGGAGAACACTAGGGCATCGCCTGCAGCTCCCTGGCAGCCCCCCTTCTGCATCATGGGGCAGGTGCTCCCCACTCACCCCCCCACCCCACCCCCTGGCTGCTGGGCGGGGCTGAGCACTCTGTCCACACGCAGGGGTGGCTGCTGCCAGGGGGGCTGCGACTCGCCCAGCCTTTGCAGGGTAGGGCACTGGGGGGCGGGGGGAGCAGCGTTGAAGAATCATAGACTGGGGTTTCGGGAGGGAGGGAGAAGGGTGGGGGAGTGGTTCCTGCATACAGGGACAGAGGACTGGAGTATGTCTGGGGCTCCCAGCTCTCACCTCCTGTTCTGGCTCCGCTGCTTGTGGATGTAGATGAGGAAGGCCAGAGCCGTGACTGCGAAGAGAGCCCCAAAGAGACCGGCCAGCACATCCGCTGCAGACACAGGCGAGTGAGGGGGGTTAGGCACCAGACACAGACAGGGAGGGAGAACTCTAGCTTTGGGAGAGTGGGACCAAGCCAAGTGATGCTCCCAGGGAGGGAAGGAGGAAGTTAGTGGCCCTGAACAGGGCTGGGGTGTCACAGCACAGGGACAGGGAGAGGCCAGGAGAGCCAGGGCAAGGGGGGGAGTTGACAGAAGCTGGGTAGCCTCAGGCTAGGGGAGGCTGTGTGGGCTGGGGCAGGAGGTAGAGGTAGCAGAAGCTGGGTGGCCCTAGGCCAGGGAATTGGGTGGGGGGGGAGGCCAGGGCAGCTCATCCGGGAGTACTCACCAGTCTGTAGGGCAACACCCAGCTGTTTTTCTGAATCTAAACATGAAACATTGGTGGGGATGGGGGGAGAAACAGACAGCAGGTGAGGCTGGGCAGGGACAGGTGCCAATATCACAGGAACCACCATGACCCCCCCACCCCATGTGCAACCACCCCAGCCCACTGTCCAGCCATCATGTGCCCACCAAGCCGGCCCCCCCCATCCTATCCCAGTATGCAAGCCTGCCCCCCACCCCCATCCCAGCATGTGGTCACTGAAATCTGTGCACACCCAATCTCTGTGTGCACCCATACCCCCATGTGCAGTGCCAGGCTCTTTCCTAGCACACAGCCAACTCCCCCCCCAGCATGGTGTGCCTTAGGGAAGCAGGTACCACCACCACCCCCTGCCACTGCCCTGGCCTAGCGGCTAATCCAAGTGCCCTCCCCCTGCAAGCTGGTGTTCAGGCAGCAGTTTTCAAACTTGTACTGGTGACCCCTTTCACATAGCAAGCCTCTGAGTGTGACCCCCCCCCAATAAATTAAAAACAACTTTTAATATATTTAATACCATTACAGATGCTAGAGGCAAAGTGGGATTTGGGGTGGAGGCTGACAGCTTGTGACCCCCCATGTAATAGGCTCCTAACCCCCTGAGGGGTCCCAACCCCCAGTTTGAGAACCCCTCTTTTGCCTCTGCCCCATCCTTGGGGTGTGGGGCCTGGGCCCAGCCTTACCTGTGCATGGTGGGCAGCCAGCACCTGCAATGGAAGCAACACTGTGAGCAGGCCGCCGGAGGGCGTGGAGGGGGGCTGACTGCAGCAATGAACAGGCGTGTCCTAGCACAGTCTGCTGCCCCCTTTTATTTCCTCTTTGGTAAAACATCTTTGAACAGTAACTGCCTCCAGCAGAGCTGTGATTGCCCCCCACCCCCACCCCTCCGGCCCCATGGCAGTCCCTCTCCTTCCAGCAGGGACATTCTCCCCCTCTGCACACAACCAGCCCCAGCAATGCCGCTGCTTTAAGCTCAGCTAATTGGCCCTTCAGCATGGCTCAGCTGCTCCCTGGGGCTTGGCCTCTGCTCCATTTCTTCCTCGTACTCAGGTGAATAGGGAATAGTTCAGGGAATCCCAGAGCCCAACTGGGAGCATCTCACGCCCACAGCGATACCTCCATCACACACACAATGGCACTGGGAGACCCTCACACCCACCCTTCCCTGGCGGGAGGGGAGGGTTGGGGTGGTTCGGCAGTCCTTTGGCCATGACCATCACCAATCTAGCCTCTGACAGAGCTCCCTTCCCGAGAGACCCCCTGCCCACACAGGATTCTGGAAATCCACACAAGAACTGTGCCAAAACCCAGCCAGCACCACAGCTTGGGAAATGCTGGTTGCCCTGAGCCAGGCGTGACAAAGAAAGAAGCCCAGATCTCCAGCAACGTTCCCAAATATGCCTAGCACGTGAGGTGCCCCCTGCTTCCGTCCAGCAGCTGTGCTGGCTGCAGGAAGATGGAAAGGATAGACATGGGAGTCTCAGTGTCAACCCCCGGGGCTAACGAGCCAGCAGGAGCATGATACCGTCCAGGAACATCGCTGGTGCTTGCCCCTGCAGCATCTTTGGGGGCAGGAGTCACAGGGGGAGCCCTACCACATGTGCAGAGATTACAGGGACGTCAAACAACCCACAATTCAGGGGCCTCTTAGAAATGCCTGTGCCCGGCCCTCATGGAAACCTCCACCCATTATCGGCCCAGCTTCAACATGCACCCTCTAGATCGTGTTATACCTTTGTCTGCTAGACTGACAGGCTATCTATCAGCAATTTTCTGTTCCCTCTGCCGGTACTGATGGACTGTGATCGTTACCCTTTAACTTCATCTTTAAGCTAAAAATGACTTTGCTGGGGTTTATCACTATAGGACAGGTTTTCATCATTCTCGTGTGCCTGTCAACCCTCTCCAACTTTCATCCATCCTTCAAATGTGGGCACCGGCACTGGACACACTATTCCAGCAGCGGCTGCATCAGTGCCAAATACAGAGATAAAATAAACTCTCTGCCCCTACTCACGATACCCCTGGTTAGGCATCCCAGGGTCACATTCGCTCTTTGGGGCCACACTATTGTACTGGCCTCTCATGTGCAGCTGATTCCCCACCACAGCCACCCCCAAGGCTTTTCCAGAGTCACTGCTTCCCAGGACTGAGTCCCCTGCGCAGTACATGCAGGCTGCAGCCTGTGATCCTGCGTTGTTCTGTTCCTAGTCGTACACATACTGTGTGCTTGCGCCCAGATTCCAAGCAATCCCTCTCCCAGTGTCCTGTGCTCTTCATTATTTACCACTGCTCCCACCAATTTTTGTGTCAAACTTTATCAGTGATGATGTTACATTTTCTGCTAGGTAGTTGATAAAAATGTTAAATAACATAAGGCCAGGAACTGATGACTGTAGGACCCCACTGAAAACCCTCCCGTTTGATGATTCCCAGTTACATTTTGAGATCTATAAGTTAACCAGTTTTTAATCCAGCTGTGTGCCATATTCACTGTATATCATTCTAGTTTAGTGGTCGGCAACCTTTCATAAGTGCTGTGCCAAGTCTTCATTTATTCACTCTGATATAAGGTTTTGCGTGCCGGTAATATGTTTTAATGTTTTTAGAAGGTCTCTTTCTATAAGTCTATAATATATAACTAATCTATTGTTGTATGTAAAGTAAATAAGGTTGCCTACCCCTGTTCTAGTTTCTTAATCTAAATGTTCTGTGGTACCAAGTCAAATCCCATATAGAAGTCTGGCTGTTGTCATCAGTATTTACCACAGTCATTTGACAAGATCCATTTTCCATAAACCCACTTTGATTGGCATTGATTATATTACACACACCCCCTTTAATTCTTTATGAATCGAGTCCCATATCAGCTGCCCAATTATTTTCCCCAGGAACAACGTCAGCCTGATAAGCCAGTAATTACCTGGGTCATTCTGTTTAACCTTTTCAAACAGTCACACACCATTAAATATTGGCACAATCACTCTCACCGCTAAATATTTGTGCCTTAGTGCTAGTCTGGATTTGTCTGGCTGCAGCTGATAGCCATTGGAGCTCATTCTGCCTTTGTCTGGTAGAATTAAGAGCCCTTTGTTCCTTGTGTAGGTAATTGTAGAATGTGATCAGTCACTTCTTAGCCTTCTTTTGGCTGAGTTTATTTAGTCTCTCTCCAAAGCAGATTTTCCAGATCTTGAACACTCACAACTCTTCCCTGAACCTTTTCCTATTTTCCAACATCCCCTTGGCCTCCGGAGCAGGACACAGTGTTCAGCGATGCCACATGCAGAGGTAATAGCACCCGGCAGGCAAGGATCAGGTTTTGTTACCATCATGCTGGGCACTCCTGTGCCCGTGTTCATCTGCCATAATCACTGAGTCCTTCAAGTGATAAAGGGCCTCAAAGGCCAAGACCAGGAGTTCAAGGGTGTGGCACTGGAGAGCATGGCAAGAACTCAGGGTGTGTGCAGGGGAGTGCCTAGGTCCCAGAAAGCCCAAACAGCCTGAAAGTGCCTCATGGACAAACTGTGAATGTTGTTTATTATTCCAGTGCCCATGTACCTAGAGCCCCTTCCACTCCAGAGAAACCGTCCCATCCCCCCCACCCACTAACCATTGCCAGAGCCCAGGGCCCCTCTAGCACTGGAGAGACCTCCACCCACACAGCCCATCACCAGAGCTCAGGCTAGGACAGTCCTCAAGCCAAACCCCAACATGAGACAATCCCAGCACCAAAGCCCAGATGCCCAGCAGAGGCTCTGACTCCGCCTGGCCCTAGGAGAGCCCTTCCCAGCAGCTGTGCTAGCTGCAGGCAGGTGGGAAGCACAGAGATGGGAGAACCAGTTCCAGCCACCAAGGGGAGCGATACCTTCTTCAAGCGCTTTGTCGGTGCTTCCCCCTGCAGCACCTTCAGGGGCAGGAGTCAAAGGGGAATTGCTGCCCTCTGGGGTGAGATTACAGGGGCTCAGACATGCACAAACAGGGGGGAGGGGCTTTTCCAGCCAAGGGTCACCCACAATCCTCGCTCTCAATCAAGGAATAGCCTAAAACTCCATCACAGAGCCCTGGAAATCCAGAAATACCCTGAGCATCCCAGCGAGGCAGACCATTACAAATCTGTTTGCGCCTCTTTCAGTGCTGCCAGCAGCCTTGCTAAACAACACTACGTCCCCACCTTACCTGAGTCGCACCCCCATGGTCCCAACCCTCTTTTTGCCACGTTTGAGTCACTCCTCTAACCCTCCCCTCCTTCTGCCTCCACTGCTTTCTCCCCAAAGGGGGGCGGCTATTCCTTCCAAGAGCAGATTGACAAATTATAACAGGACCTTCCCCCTCTCAGCTTGCCTTCCCTTCGCCTCCTACACCTCTCGGTGCTTTCTCGAGAACAGAGGCAGAAAGTTCTCATCTGCTCGCCTCCTCGAGCCCCAGGACCATCTGCTCCCTTGGGTCATTTTCATTCCCTCTTTTACCCTTCTCTGTAATCTCACTGGCCTCTGGTGCGTGCCCCTCTGTGACAACATCTTCCCATGGCTGGCAGCATGCTTTAGTCTCTCCCATCGTAACAAATGAGCCCAGCTCCCTTTCAGTTCTAAGGCCACCGAACACAAGGTTTGCGCTCGCTGGCTGGAGTTCCACTCCACCCTGGCTCTTGTTCCTTGCATTTCACACTCACCCAAGTCTGTAATGACCTCTTAGCCGAGGCTCAGACCCAGCCGCCTTGACCTGTCAGCTGCCTGCCCTGCAGTCACCCATGGTCTCCTTGAAGCCTTGTCCTGCCTGGGCTTCTGTGACTCTGCCCTCCCTGAGTCTCCTCCAACTGCTCCTACAGGGAGTCCTTCTGAACTTCCTCCTCTGTCCCACTTCAGCTGTCTGAGGGGTTCCTCAGGGCTCTGGCCTTGGGCGCCTTTGCATCTCCTGCTACACCTCACTCTGAGTAATTTCATCTGCAAACGTAATACCAGCTCTACGATTGTGATTCATGGACCAGTCTCTTTCTGTACACGCTAACATCTCAGCTGTCTCACTGACATCGCTTCCTGGCTGTCTCACCAACAGCTCAAGTGCAACATGGCTAAACCAGAGCTCTTAATCTCCCCCTAACACACAAGTTCGCTACCTCCTTTCCTGACCACAGTAGACAACACCACAACCCAGCCTGTCACTCAGGCCTGTCACCGGGGTGTCATCATTGACTCGGACCGTTCTCTAGTTCCTCACATCCAGACCGAGTCTAAGTCTCGCAGCTTTTTTTGCAAAACAACACTAAGATACAACCTTTCTTATCCATCCACAAGCTAAAACACATCAGCTCCTGTCGCAATTACTGTGCCAGTCTTGACACGTCTCACCCTGCCATCTCATATGCATTGGGAATGCTCTTACAAAGCTAATTTCCTAGCCTGTTGCTCTGACCACAGATCCCTGCACTGCTGCCCTCTTCTCTAGCACAGAGGTTCTCATCCTTTTTGCTTCTGCCCCCTCCCCTCAACGCTATAAAAACTCCATGGCCCACCTCTGCCACCACAACTGGTTTTCTGCATGTAAAAGCCAAGGCCAATGTTGGGGATAGCAAGCTGGGCAATTGCCTGGGGCCCCCCTCCACAAGGGCCCCTGCAAAGCTACATTGCTGAGGTTTCAGCTTCAGTCCTGAGTGGCGGGGCTCAGGGCCATGGGCTTCAGCCCCATGCAGCTTTCTGCCCTGGGCCCCAGCAAGTCTAATGCTGGCCCTGCTTGGTGGACCCCCAGGGGGCCCCAGACCCCTGGTTGAGAACCACTGCTCTAGCACATCCAACATCTGCCTCCTTGCTTCCCTTTCAAGGCCCTTCACGGTCTATCTCCCCCCAGACGGCATTAAAAAAACCAAAACACCCCAGCCAGCAAAAGTCTGAGATACAGGGGACAAACTAGCTACTGACACTCCCATCCCCACCCCCAAAGAGACCGCTGGGAATAGTATAGCAGAACCCATCCCCCACACAGCCAGCCATTGAGACAGCCCTGAGCCCCTCCAGCGACCACCTCTCCAGGAGCAGAGTCCATCCCCCACAACCAGCCTCTGAGATAGCCCTGAGCCCCTGCCCTCCCACCAGAAGCAGAGCCATCCATCCCCCACTGCCAGCCACTGAGACAGCCCCAAGCCCCTCCCTCCAGCAAGCACTGCCCCCCACTCCCAGGAGCAGAGCCATCCATCCCTCACAACCCCCATTGAGACAGCCCCGAGCCTCTCCTTCCAGCGCCCTTCCCCAGGAGCAGAGCCATCCACCCCCCCCCCCCAGCCTGCCACAGAGCCAGCCCCGAGCCCCTGCCCCTCAGGAGCACCCAGCCTGCACAGAGCCACAGCCGCACCCAGCCACTAGCAGAGTCAGGCCATGCTGCCCCTCAGAGCCCAGAAGCCTCTGGCCCAGAACCCCAGCAGAAGCTCTGACTCTGCCCAGACAAGGTAGAGGCCCCCCCGGCCCAACCACTACAGCTGTGCTGGCTGCAGGGAGACAAGCAGGACAGACCCCCGAAGAGATAACAAAAGCTGCCAGGAGGAGAGCGGTACCTGTTCCGGGAGCTTTGTCCATGCTTCTCTCTGTGGCACTGTCAGAGGCGGGCGTCATGGGGGGAACTCCGCCGTCTGGGGTGAGATACGGGGACTCAAACACACATGATCCAGGGGCCTCCCAGCACCCCCTGTGATCACTCCCCACAGCCCAGGTATACCTAGCAACTCCCCTGGAGTGCCTGCACCGAAGCCAGGAACAGCCCAAACCTGGTCCCAGCAAACCTCACAGTCTCCTCCTCCCCCCTCATCCCGTAAGCAGCCCAGAGACTCACTGAGTTCAACCTCCTGTGGCAAGGACGCGCCGAATCCTGTGCCCAGGCCATCCCTGCCCCTCGTACCGCCATGCAGGCAGCTTTAGGCTCTTACCAGAATGCTCCTGCCCGCCCCGCCCCAAGCCCTGACTAATGGGGCAGGACCCTGCATTAGTGGCCAGGCAGGTAACGGCAGTGCTCTGACTGCTGTGCCCCATGTGTTTGGCACAAGCCTTTGTTAGGCTCAGCTTTGCCTGATTCCCTGCCAGGGACGCGGCCTCCTTTGGGACTGCATGCCTGTAGGCCAGGGGTGGGCAAACTTTGGTCCAAGGGCCACATCTGGGTATGGAAATTGTATGATGGGCCATGAATGCTCACAAAATTGGGGATTGGGGTGCAGGAAGGAGTGAGTGAGGGCTCCAGCTGGGGGGTGGGGGGGTTGAGGTGGGACCAGAAATGAGGAGTTCAGAGTGTGGGAGGGAGCTCTGGGCTGGGGCAGGGGATTGGGGTGCAGGAGGAGGTTAGTGGTGCAGGCTCTGAGCGGCACTTACCTCAAGCAGCTCCCAGAAGCAGCGGCATGTCCCCTCTCCGACTCTTAGTGGAAGCATAGCCAGGTGGGTCTGCACACTGCCCCATCTGCAGGTGCCACCCCTACAGCTTCCACTGGCCCTGTTTGCTGGCCAATGGGAGCTGCGGGGGCACCACTTGGAGTGGGGGCAGCATGTGGAGCCCCCTGGCTGTCCCTATGCATAGGAGCCGGAGAGGGGATGTGCCGCTGCTTCCAGGAGCTGTGTGGAGTAAGCCCCCAACCCCACTTCCCAGCAGGAACTCAAGAGCCAGATTAAAATGTCTGAAAGGCCAGATGTAGCCCCTAGGCCACAGTTTGCCCACCCCTGCCATAGGCACTGCCCACAGCACCTGGGTGGCAGAGACAGGGGTCTGGCTCAGACTGGGGACCTGGGCCCAGCCTGGCTGGAAGAGTCATGCTGAGCAGCAGGCAGCCACGAAGAAAGCCCTGAACCCTACAGCAAAAGGCACCTTCTTCCCTCTCGCATTCACAACCCCGAGCCAAGATCGACACCCTGCTACAGCCTGACAGAGATGCCCAGGGCCAGGCTGGAGCCAGAGGGCACTGCTCTGGGAGGGCCTCCTTCCACTAAGCCTGGGGACCTCTCCACCCAGCAACCAGTGGGCTAGGAACTTGCCAGAGGGAATCTGTCCCTCTGAGCTGCGGCACCTGCCCCAAAGACAACAGAGATGCATTATCTGGGCCTAGCCATCTCCCTCCCCAACCTCCAGGGCCCTTTAACATCTGGGAGCCATAGAAGCCCAAGAGTGGGTGAGTGGCTCTGAGCTGTTCCAGCAGAGCCCTGGCCTGTGGGTGCATGCTGCACCAGGGTCCCAGCGCGTGAGCACCATCCCAGGAGGGCCGGAAGCCCGGATGCCCAGCCAGCAGAAATTAAAGAGGCACACAGGAAATGAGCCCTCAGCCATGTTACCAACGGCATCAGCTTTCGCTGCAGTTCAGCGCCTACAGCAAAGCAAGCAGAGCAAGCTCAGCCAGGTGGGCGGTGGGGGCCCAACAGCACCCACATGGCCCTGTGCTAACCATCACCACCCCCCAAGACACCATCACAAGGGGGCCTTCGTGCCCCCTCAGCCAGGGCACTTGCAGAGGGAGCTGATGCGGCTGCGAGAGACAGCCCCTCACATCCCTCGAGCAAGCCCATAGCGGGGACAGAGCTGCAAGGATGCTACTCATCATCCTCTGCCATTTCCCGAGGCAGCAGCCAAGCTCTAACCAGGGTGTAGAAGACGAATCACTCGCACTATGCCCCCAGGTGCTCAAAGCCTGGCTGGGAAACGGGCGGGCAGATCCTAGGAGCCATGGCTAGGGCAGCTCCTGCCCTCACAATGTGCAGTGCTGGGGCCTCCTGATACGGACAACAAGCTCAGTGCCACCACAGAGTTGCCTGGTCTCATGTGCGGCCGGAGGCAGCTCAGCCCGGGCCTGGCCATGTTCTCGGAGGCACAGGGAATCTGGCTTCACAGTGCTGCAGCCCATTCCCGTTCCCACGTCTGCCCAAAGCCAGCAGCTCTGTCCAGACCATGGGCACTGCAGTCAAGGAGGCACTGTGGCCCATCATAGCGCCAGCCCCTTCACAGCCCCTCTCCCTGTGAGGCTGAGTGTCCCAGCCTCCATTCCCTCCAGAGCCTGTTTTAACCAGTGATGTTTGGGACGTCAGAGGAAGAGCCGGTTAGCATGTCACCCCGCCCCCTCCTGCTGTCTCCCTGGGGCACCGGGGCTGCTGAGTGGGAAGCACTGAGAGAGCAGCCCCAGCTAAGGGGTTACAGACGGGTTCAGCTTGGCCTGGTTTGAGGCAGCAGGACTGGCCAGAGCCCACTGGTGGTTTCGTGCTGCCCCACGTGCTGCCCCTGTGGAGGTGGGGCACCCAGACCTTCCCCTCCTCACTGCTTCGGGGATCCGTGTTACATCTGTGCAGATACAGATGGGACCTTATTACTCCCAGCAGGCCCCATCAAGGCGCCTGTGGGGCAGAGTCAGGGACACATTCTTCTCCAGTGAATCTGCTGCCTCCTTCACGCTGGGCAGCAACAGGATTGATATCCCTGGGGCTTACTGAGCCCACAGCGTGTGACCCCTCTTTCTAGGGTGCCTGCACTGTCTCTCCTTGAAACCCACCCTCACCTGCACGACGTATGCTGGAAGGGCGATCTCAGTGACTGCGATTTCCAAGGCCTCTGCTGCCCTTCCTGTGCCAGGACTCTGGCACATCCACCAGCACATGTGGTTGGTGGTGGGTCAAGTGTCTGCTCTACAGGCAGTAACTGAAACTGGGCCCGAAACACTAGGACTTTGTGACACATCATGGGGCTCCACCAGGCAAATATTTACCCAATGCAGTATCACAGGCCATTAATGGTTCTGTTATCGCCTGGTACACACTTGCTGTATCATGCACAGGGTGGCTTTGTCTGTGGGTGAGACACAAAGACACGTTGGGGCTTGGCCCACTTGCTTGGGCCAGCCTCAGTTGTTGAGTGCTCCATGAGTGGGGCAGGGAGACTGCAGCTTTCCTAGACCACTGATGGGTCAGGAAGATCAACAAGCACCTGAGCTGGGGCACGGGTGTTCCAGGTAAGGGTTCAAAGAAGCTGAACTGACCAAGCCCTTTCTGAGATGGGGCAGAGGATATGTCCCTGCACTGCTGGGCATAGCCAGGCCCAGAAATGGGAGCCACAAAATACCCCGGGCCTGGAGGGTGTGTTCTGGGGTTGCAATTGTCCTGCTCTCCTGCAGTTCCAGCTGGCTTTGGCTAGCAGGGCTGGGGACATGCACCCGAACGACTGGTCCCGAAGAGAGCTGGCAAAAACTGCAAACAACTTGCTGTGACTATTTGTTCAGACACATTCCTTTTGTGCCCTGCTGGCACGTCAGCTGTGAGGCCAGGACAGAGCAGGCCATGGAGACCAAGATGCCTCTCCCCACAGGTCAGGTTAGCAGTGAGGCCCATTGCATTGTTGTGGCCCCATCGCTCACTGGCACTTGCTTACAAGAGCTATTCATTCCTGGAACACCAGCGTCCTGGTTCTGCTCTGCCAGGCATGTTTGTGTCAGGGTGGCATGCAGCAGAGAACCGCCCAGCCCCATCCCACAGCTCCTTACCAGGTAGCGGGACCTGCCTTGGGCTGAGGGATGCCTGGAAACTCGCTAGGACTTTCCGTCCATGCAGAGGCTGGGTTAGCCGGAAGTTGTTCTGCAGGTCCGTGTCATCGTCTCCCTGCAGTGTGGTCTCCAGCAGCAAGATCTGGAGAGGGAGGGTTGAACGGAGTCACTAAGCTGCCTCTGGGATCCTCATGAACGCAGCCATCCTCGATGCTCTGGTGCGAGGGGGGCTGGCTTCAGGAAGTCTCTGGGGGCCTACAGGCCGCCCCCACCCATTGCTGGTGCTGGCACGCAGCTCCTAGTGTGACAGGAGTGGCAGAGTCACCTGCAGACAGTCCCACCCACTCCCAAGAGACGAAAAGGAGGCCCTCACCCCCCGAACGGACCTGCTCCTTGGACAGCAGCACCGTCTGGTTGAAGACAGTCCAGTTCACCGTCTGGTAGCAGGGAGGGGTGGTCAGAGAGCCGCTGTAGCGGTAATAGCGGCCTAGGTTGGCGGGCAGCAACCCTTCAATATTGAATCCAGCCACAGTGGTTTCCTTGCCTGGAAGGAAAAAAACACTGCCTGTGCTCTAGAGCAGCATGTCTCCATGCTCTAGAACACAGAGACAGCACAATCCAGAGCAGCACCGCTCCGTGGACTAGAGCACAGCAACAATCGAGAGCTGCACAGGCCCCTGGGAATCCAAATTTGGGCAGCATGATCCTGGGCAGCACGTCCCCAGGAGCCCACACCCAGAGAGGGTGAGCTGTCACTGTGGGAACTGACCCCTGGTTTCACTGGAGAAGCACAGTGCCCTGGCCAGGCACAGCCAGTCTGTACAAGCCCTGGATGGACGAGCCTAAGGCCCTAGGGAAGCCATGTCATTGGGACAGGTGCAGAGTGGGAGTCTGGGGAATCCCGAGGGATGAAACAGGAATCCCGAAAGGCCTCTGCTGAGCTGGCCACTCATTGCCTGGCTATCTCACAGGAGCTGCCTGCCTCTGTCTGTCTGGCATGCACTGGCCTCTCCTTGCAGCAGGCAGCTCACTGCTGCCCCTAGCTGGCCCCATGGTGGGCATTAGGTGCACAAGCGCTTTACCTTCCTCTTGGACCTTGTGAAGCTTCTCAAGCAGAGGCTGGTAGTGCACGTTGTCCTCTGGCCCAACCTGTAACACAGAGACTCAGCAGGTGTGAGAGCACAGGGCCAGCAAGGGCAAGTCTCCTGCCTATTGAGCCAGAGTCACAGCAGGGGCACTCTGAAAATGGGACTAATATCACTGTCACAGGCAGAGGAGTGACCCCTGACCTCCCTGACTGAGCTGGCTGGGATCAGGACATCCCCCAGCACAGCCCTGGCACCCCCTGACCAGGATCAAAGCATGAACCCTACTACTGACCAGTGATTACTTACTACTGACCTCCCCCTAACCTAACCTGGATCAGTGCACAGAGCACTTCCTGCCTCCCACCACAAGCATGGCCCTGCAATCGGGGCATGTCCCGGCTCTGCGCTGGCATGGCCTCCCTCCCGGACAGCCCCTGCCCTCCTCTGCCCCTATTCTCCTCCATCTCAGAACTGCCTATGCCCTCTCAGTCCTCGCCTACCCAGCCACACCCAGCCCAGTAATCAGCACTGCCCCCGCCCCACCTTCCCAGGGGCTGCCCCATTGGCATCACCTGCAGGAAAGCTGCCAGCACTGCTAGGCCACCGGGTTGCTTCATTGCCTCTTTGATGCTGCCACAGCTGGGGTTGTAATAAACCATATGGATCTGGAATCAAAGCGCAAAACCCCCTGAGGCTCCATTGTGCCATGGGCGAGTGCTGGACCAACCAGCCCTGCATCAGTCCCAGTGTGACCCCACCAGGTCTGGCCAGCCCCAGCACTAGGGCCTCTCCATTAGCAGTGCCTGGGGCTTGGTCACATGGCCAGAGTCCCCCACTCAGCACCAGGCAAGCTCCCCAAACCATTTTACAGTGACCCGAGAGTGCTGCTGCTGCCAGCCTCTGCTGCCCCAAGAGCCCTGCCACCAGCCTTCCCCTGGTTTCTGCACATGGGTCAGGGCTGAAGGTCATCTCCCTGGTGTCCATCTAGCTGGGGAAGCAGCAATCTGGCAGCCAGCTCCAACTCCTGTCCTCCCTGATGTACTGGGTCCTGGCGGCTCCGTGCCAACAGCAACAGGGGGAGGATGGGTAGAACCAGCTGGGAACCAGACCCAGGCAGCAAACACCTTTGTGTATGAGACAACAGTCCCAGGAGCTCTCTGACCACACAGCTCTGGGCTGGTGCCAAGGATGGGGGCACAGCGAGCTGTCCCCCCTCCCAGGCCCTCACATGCCAGGGAGCAGGCCAGAGTGCTGGGGAAAAGCTGAATCATCCTCCAGCACAGGGCAGCCTGCACTGGAGAGCTCTGTGTTGCCCCCTCCTTAGGACCTAGGTCCCCTGGGGAAGCTTGTGCCCCCCCAGGCACATCCTAGGGCAATTTTAAAGGGGGCTGTGATGGGCCCTGGACTTGGGGGGGGGGCACTCCCTGTGCCCCAGCACCTGGTTAGCACCAGGGCAGTCTGGCTGCAGAGCAGGATGGATTGTTTATCCTGTACACAGAGTGTGTGGGTCCTTCCCCGCGCTGTGCACTGAGTGCCTGGCTCCAGGCCATTCTCTCCTTACCCTCGCCCTGCTGGCACAATGTCCCTTCCATGAGGGAGTTTCGCCTCATTTCCCCTCTGCTGCCATGTTTCAGGCTGTGTCATAAACTCTGCTTTTATTTCAGTTGCTCAGCCCTAGGCGCATGATTCCTCCCTCTGGGTTCCTGGGCACTTGAACTGTGCTCTCAGAGGATCTGAGCCAAGAGTAGAGACTGGCCGGAGCACTCCGCTGAGGGCAAAGGGGTGGCAGCCTCCCCACCAATGGAGCTGCAGCGTGGACAAAGGGCAGCCGGTGACCTGGGGGTGCCACATCCGCCTCAAGGCACCAGCCCTTCATGCTGTGCAGACAGCTGGAGCAGGTGGGACTGACGTGATCACAGCCAATAACTGAGGCACACCCGGGGAGTAGCAGGCAAGAGGGGAAGGCCCACGATGGATCTTTACCTCCCCATCATAGCGGCGTCCATCCACGGTGTGTTCTGAGCCAGGCCCTTCTGGGGAGCCCCAGTGCAGGTGCAGCTGCATAGCTCTGTACTCCTGTGGGTAGCCGCTGGCAATAGTCAGAGAGCCAGGCAGCCGAAGGACAACTGCAGGGGTGAGGGAGTGAAGGGGTAGAGAATTCAGAGGGGGGCTCTGAACCATGGCGCTGGCACCAGACAGAGACGTGTGTTATGGAAAATAGTCAATGTAGTTTAATGGAAAACAGGTCCTATCAAACAAACTGATTTCATTCTTTGGGGCAATGAGGAGTTTGGTTGATAGAGGGAACGGTAAAGCTGTAACATATGGAGACACTAACTTAAAAACAGCACTATACAGTAGCAATAGAGCACGTTAAACGGATTATGCCCCAGCTAACCAACAGTTCTCAAAAAACAGCTTCCCATGGGGAATCCACACTGATCAGGGGAGTGTAGAGTGAGGTTCTGCAGGGATCAGTTCAAGGCCTGACACTATTCAACAGTTTCACTAATGCTCTGGCAGTAAGTCACAGCTGATGGCACAAAGATTGGCAAAACGATAAGGATGAGAATGGGGCAGCCACGCAGACCAATCTGGATCACTCCAAGCTGGATCCATCTAAGAACAAGGAATCCAGGTTATATGTCCCGGGAAACAGTGACTCTGAAAAGGATTTAGGGGTTACAGTGCACCAGCAACTCAACAGGGGCTCCCAGTGCAACACTGTGGGACAAGAGGCTAATGAAGGGATTAGCAAAGGAGCAGGGAGGTGCCTTTATCCTTGTATACGGCACTGGTGAGACTGATACTGGAACTTGGGTCCAGTTCTGGGGTCCACATTTAAAAATTAGAGAGGGTGAAGAAAAGATCTATAAAAATGAGTTGAGTGCTACAGAAAATGTCTCCATCTGTGTAATCAAAAAGGAGATTGAGCGGTGATGCGATTATGGTGTAGGGTTTGTCTAGAGCACGGGAACACTCAGGAAACTAATGGTTAAAGTGGATTAGTTAAACCCCTGTGTGGACACTCTGAATCAGAATTAAAGTGAACTAAACAAAACTGAAAAAAGGCCAAGCTAATTCTGAATAAGAGCATCCACAAAGGAGTTCAAGGCAGTTTAACTAATCCACTTTAAATTCATACCTTTGGCTAATTCAGATTAATTTTCCTGCACGTTCCCATGTACACAAAACCGTATTTACCTAAATACCTTAGCCCTAAGTACCTTCCTGGGAAGAAAATAACAGGTTCTAAAGGCTCTTTACTGTAGCAGAGAAAGGCAGAACAAGAACCAATGGCTAGGAGCTGAAAACACATGAATTCAAATTAGAAATTAGGCACAAATTTGGAAGAATTTTTTTAACATCATTAAGACCTGGCACACACTGCCAGAGACAGTGCTGTACTCCCTGTCTCTTTGACATCTTCAAGCCTGGCTGCCTTTCTGGAAGCTGCTTTAGCCAAACACAAGTTCTGGGGCTCAGAGCAGGGGACTGTGGTAGGATTCAAGGACACGCGCCACAGAGCAGGTCAGACTAGGGATCTGATGGTCCCTTCTGGCCTTGCTATCCAGGAATCTATGAAACTCTAGGACAGTCAGGGAACCTTCACTGGGAGGGGCAGAACAGTGAGCCCAGAGCTTACCCAGTGGGGCCTGCTGGGGGAGACTGGAACTGTAAAACCAGGAGTTTCCCCCACAGCCAGCACTCCTGCTCCCCACAGTGCCCCCTGCTGGGAGAGAGCAGGATGGAGTAGCGAGGAGCTCCCCCCACAGCCAGCTCTCCTGCCCCCCTGCTCCCCACAGTGCCCCCTGCTGGGAGAGAGCAGGACGGAGTAGCGAGGGGCTCCCCCCACAGCCAGCTCTCCTGCCCCCCTGCTCCCCACAGTGCCCCCTGCTTGGAGAGGGCAGGACGGAGTAGCGAGGGGCTCCCCCCACAGCCAGCTCTCCTGCCCCCCTGCTCCCCACAGTGCCCCCTGCTGGGAGAGAGCAGGATGGAGTAGCGAGGAGCTCCCCCCACAGCCAGCTCTCCTGCCCCCCTGCTCCCCACAGTGCCCCCTGCTGGGAAAGGCTGGGACAGGAGTGGCCGGGATCTCCCCTAGGGTTGCCATCTTTCTAATCCAGGGATGCCCAACCTGTGGCTCTGGAGCCACATGTGGCTCTTTACAAGTTACTATGCGGCTCCTTGTATAGACACCGACTCCAGGGCCAGAGCTACAGGCGCCAACTTTCCAATGTGCTGGGGGGGCAGGGGGGCCTCACTGCTCAACCCTTGGCTCTGCCACAGGCTCTGCCCCCACTCCACCCCTTCTTGCCCCCTCCCCTGAGCCTGCCATGCCCTCGCTCCTCCCCCACCCCCAGAGCCTCCTGCACGCCATGAAACAGCTGATCGGGAGGTGCAGGGAGGGAGGGGGAGGCGCTGATTGGTGGGGCTGCTAGTGGGTGGGAGGATCTGGAAGCAAGGTGTGGGGAGCTGATGGGGGGTTGCTGATGTATTGCTGTGGCTCTTTGGCAATGTACATTCATAAATTCTGGCTCCTTCTCAGGCTCAGGTTGGCCACCCCTGTTCTAATTACACAAAACTGAACACCCTTGCCCTGCCCCTGCCCTTGCCCTGAGGCCCTGCCCCCTGTCCCCCGACTTCCCCAAGGCCCTGCCCCTCCACTCACTACAGTCCCCCTTCCTCAATGGCTCGCTCTCCCGCACCCTCACTCAACTGGGCTGGGGCAGGGGTTTGTGGTGCAGGAGGGGGTAAGGGCTCTAACTGGGGGTGTGGGCTCTGGGGTGGAGCCAAGGATGAGAGCTTTGGGGTGCAGGAGGGGGCTCTGGGTTTGAGAGGTGCTCAGGGCCAGGACAGGGGGGTTGGGGCTGATGGCTGGGACTCAGGGCTTACCTCCTGTGGCTTCTGGGGGTCAGCAGTCTCCCTGCCTGTCCTGGTATTGTGGTGCGCCCCGGAAGCGGCCAGCAGGTCCAGCTCCTAGGCAGAGGGGGAGACAGGAGGCTCCATGCGCTGCTCTCACCCCCAGGCACTGCTCCCCCAGCTCCTATTGGCCGTGGCTCCCAGCCAATGGGGGTGGGGAGCCAGTGCTCGGGGTGGAGGCAGCACATGGCGCCCCATCCACCCCCCCCCCCCCGTCTAGAAGCCGGACCTGCTGGCCACTCCAGGGGCCCAGTGTGGTGCCAGGACAGGAAGGGACTAGCCTGCCTTAGCCCAGCAGCACAGTCAGTGGTGCTGACTGGAGCCGCCAAGGTCCCTTTTCGACTGGGCGTTCCGGTCAGCAACTGGACACCTGGCAACCCTAAGCTCCCCCAATAGCCAGCACCCTGCCCCACTCCCGAGAGTGTCCCCTGCTGGCATAGGCTGGGACTGGAGTAACTGGGAGCCCCCCTACCCCGGCCAGCGCCACGCCCCACTCCTTAGAGTGCCCCCTGCTGGCAGAGGCTGGGACTGGAGTAGCTGGGAGCCCCGCCCCAGCCAGCACCCTGCCCCACTCCTTAGAGCACCCCCTGCTGGCAGAGGCCAGGGCTGGAGTAGCTGGGAGCCCTCCAGCGAGTGCTCCTGCCCCACTCCCCACAGAGCCCCCTGCTGGAAGAGGCCGGGACTAATCTATGAGAAATGTCTCAAAATATCCTGTCTCATCTGAGCATCCTGTGACGCGAGTGACACGCCCTGTGAGCCCAGCACACACAGCTCAGCCCCTGGCACTGACCTGTGTGGCCGTTGTTCATTAGGCTGAGCTGCTCACTGGGGTCCAGGTTGTAACCTGCCAGCACAACAGGCTGCAGCTCACGGCTGAAGTTTGTGGAATTGGTGTCAATATTGATGGGAGACTGCATCTGCCCACCGCAGAATGGGACCTCCAACTGCCACTCGTCCTTATCTGTGCAGGGAAGAGAGAGACACATGGGAGAGCCTGTGGGGGGAGGGGGGCCTGCCAGGGAAGAAGAGGGTGCAGGAAGACTCCGGGCCCACCAGCAGAGGCTGCAGCACTCACGGGATGGTGATGTTAGAGGTCTGAGTGAACTAGGGGCCTGTGGGGAGCTCAGCTGCAAACACTGGTGCTTCCTGACAAGCGTGTGCCACCGGGATTGTGCTGGCCACTCAGAGGGCCTGGGTGCAGCACAGTGTGTTTATTCACACTCAGTCCGTCTCGCTGATGGCCACTTACCCCTGAATTTTACTCTGGAATGGTGGAGGAGAGGGAACGGACAGTACAAGCATCCTCTCGCCCCCGCCTTGTGGTACCTGCCCTGAGCATTGTGTATTGGGGTGCTGCTCCCCTGTGCTAGCTCCCTCTAGAATTGCTCAGAAGCCTTTGCAGGCGCAGCGCTGTGCTGCTGCTTCCTGCCCAGACAGAAGCTGATGGCCAGGGCCTGCTCTGCCAGCAGACTGTGCTGGGCTCAGAAGCTGCTGGAATCTCTGTGCAGCTGTCCCAGGATGGGGCTCTGCACATGGTGCACTGCCAGGAGCATCTATTTTAAGGAGTAGCTGGACAAGCTGTGAGATGATGATTTAAAGCCTGATCCTGGCAGAGAGAGACATGCTCCTGGCGCAGCTGTGCTGCTCCCTCCCTGTCACTAAGCGCGTGCTTGGCTGCCCTGCCCTTCATGGCCCTTTCAGAGGCAGCCTGGCTGGCCAGGTCAGAGACATGAGGCAAAACTGCTAACATAAGTCATATGTGGGGGAGAAACATGCAGCAGCAGAGCTATGGCCATGAATGGAAACATGCTGGTGGTTTTGTGGGCAACGGGACTTCATTGCACAGTGAGCAGCACCAGGAACTCAAAGGCGGCACCAGAGAGCAAGCCTCATCTCTTCCACGTGCACACAGCCAGGCAACACAGGGACCTGAGTCCATGGCCAAACATGTGTATGTACACATGAAGCCCTTCTGTGTGCATGAGAGCGAGACAGACAGAGCCATGTCTCTGTGTGCGTCTAGAGGCGCTGTGCCCAAAGACACCCGTGTCCGTGTGCGTCTACAGGAGCTGTGCCCGAAGACACCCATGTCCGTGTGCGTCTACAGGAGCTGTGCCCAAAGACACCCATTTCCGTGTGCGTCTACAGGAGCTGTGCCCAAAGACACCCATTTCCGTGTGCGTCTACAAGAGTTGTGCCCGAAGACACACGTATGTGTGTGTGTGTGCGTGCGTGCGTGCGTGCGTCACCACTTCTGGGGGACCCATGGCCAGCATAGCCCTGCCTAGGCACGTATCTGCTTTAAGACCTGTTAGGCTGTGTATGTTGGATTTGAGCCAATATTATTTTTTGGCTGGCTTACTTTTGCTATTCCTTATTCCTGGATTTTGAATGCCTATAAAGATTTCTGGGTTTCCCTGCTGGGGCTCAGTAAATGGGCTCTTTCTCTTATTGGTAGAGCCCTGCAGAGGGACTGGGATCCCACAGGTCCCGCAGGACATGCTGCCATGCTGGCGGAAGCAGGATGTTTAAAAGTCCTGTGCAGGGCTCTAGATGGAAGCAGAGATACTGGTGTCACAGGTTGCTCCTAGTTACCCCAGTACAAGGTTTAGCTGGAGCTCCTAAGGAGGAACAGGTTAGGCTGAGCACCTGGGGGACATTTTGGGTGAGCGCTGGGGGGAGGAGTAGAGAAGGGTGGCACCCACAGAGCACAATTCATGGTGTGTATTGCTAGGCAGAGTAGCTCAGAGTGAGTGCCTGGGGAACTGTTCAGGGCACACACCTGGGAAGAAGGTTTATGGTGAACGCCAATGGCTTGGTTTAGGGTGAACACCCCAGGAGGAGCAATTAAGGGAAAACACCCAGGGAATGATTCAGCGTGAGCACGTGGGGAGCAGTACTTTAGGGTGAATGCTGGACGAATGTTTTTTGAGTGAATCCCAGAGATGGAGCAATTTAGAGTGAACCCTCACCGAACGGTTTAGGGCAGGGACCAAGGGATGAGCAGTGTAGGGCAAACAGTCAATGAACAGGTGTAAGCATCCAGAGAGGAACAATGTAGGGTGAAACCATTGGGGAATCATTTAGGGGCGCACCTGAGAAGAGAGCTTTACAATGGACACCCAGGGACAAGCATTAAGGGCAGAGAAGTTTGGCATGGACGCTTAGGGAGCTGTTTAGCAGGAGCACCCAGGGAACGGGGTAGGATGAGCATGTAGGGAAGAGCCTCAGGATTGTATTAGAAGAATTTGAGAGGGAGTATCCAGGGAGGAAATATTTAGTGGGGCATGAGAGGTGACCGGCTCAGGCAGAGCACTCAGAGAGGTGCAGTTAGCGTTAGCATAGTGAAGAGCGATAGGACGGCCTCATGGGACAGCGTTTACATGTTTCTCCCCTACATGGAGTGAAGCAGAGTAAGCAGACCAGCGGCCTGGTTTAGGATGAATACCCAGGAACTGGTTTAAAGTGAGCACAGAGGAGACTTACTCTGGTTCTCCATGGGTGTCTACCCTGAACATTTCCACCCCCGGTGCTTATCCTGATCGACTGCTTCACCCATGTGCTCAGCCTTCACTGTTCCCTTTCTGGGCACGTACCCTGGACTGTTCCCCCATGGAGCTCACCCTCCCTTGAACCCCTGTGCCAGTAGTCCCACTGGTGCTTATTTAATAGACGTGCTCCCTGGGCAGGGCTGTCCCATAGGAGTGTGGGGCCCGGGACATAGGGCAGAGTTTATATCTGCCAGGTGGTGCCCCCACTGGCTCTACCCAGGCTCATCCCCCACTCCAACCCTTCCCCCAAGGCCCCACTTCTGACCCGCCTTTTCCCACCCCCGCTCTGCCCACCCCACCTTCCCACCCCGCCC
Organism: Chelonoidis abingdonii; assembly: GCF_003597395.2. NCBI lineage: Eukaryota > Metazoa > Chordata > Testudines > Testudinidae > Chelonoidis > Chelonoidis abingdonii. Next base: position 300,075 of record NC_133774.1, on the reverse strand, counting down.
CACCTCTTACCCACCCATTTCTGCCCCCTCCCTCACAGTGCTTCCTGACACTGGAAGGGAGGGGGAGGTGCTGATTGACAGGGCCTGCTGGCAAGCAGGAGAGGCGCTGCGGGGAGGGGGAGGTTGGTGGGGGTGGCTTCTCCCTGTGCCCACCTCCCCGCCTGCCTCCTCACGAAGCACAGGGCCCCCCGAAAGCATGAGCCCGGAGCAGTTGCCCGATTTGCCATACCCTAGGGAGGGCTCTGTCTCTGGGTTCTTCCCCTAGCCCCCTTCGTTCCAAGTGCTCACCTTCAATAATTATTGCCCATATGCTAATCCTAAACTGGTGCTCTGAAGGAGACTCCCCAGTGTGCACATGCTAAACCATGCCTTGTAGGAGATGAATTTAAACTCTCCTCCTCTAGAGCTCACTCTAAACCCTTCGCCCCACCCCACTCCTTGCCACGTTTCCCCCACCCCACTCTTCGCAGCTATTCCCCTTTGGCAGCTCCCCCGCTTTATCCCCACAAGCTGCTCACACTCCCACTTAGTATCATGCTGCACTCGCATACAGGCAAACCCCACGAGCCGGGATGCGGCAGCAAGTCGCAGGCTGTCGCTGTTTGCAAATAGCTCAGTACAACCCTGGTGCTGTGAAACATGAGTAAAGCCACTGTGAGCTCACACACCCGGGTGTTGGCCAACGTGGCTCAGCGCTGCACAGAACCCCTTAGCACAAATGGCCTTTGGCCAAAACGGCTCAGCGCTGCACCGAACATGCCCCCCTTAGCGCTAACGGGCCTTTCACCAACACAGCTCAGCGCTGCACCCAATGCCCCCCTTAGCGCTAATGGACCTTTGGCCAACACAGCTCAGTGCCGCACTGAACATTGTCACAGAGTGTGGGGGAGTCCGGCCCTGCACCCCTCTTCCTGGACTCACAGTGACTCTTGGCGAGCCAGTAAAACAGAAGGTTTATTGGACAACAGGAACGCAGGTTACAGCAGAGCTTGTTGGCACTGTCAGGACCCCTCACTCGAGTCCTTCTGGGCTTTCAGGGTGCTTGGATCCTAGCTAGGATACCCTGAATTCCGCCCACACAGCCCCAAACCCAAACTGAAAACAACCTCCCTCCTGCCAGCCCCTTCCTTTTTCCTCCTTCTCGGGCAAAGGTGTTGACCTTTCCCCTCCCTTACCTAGCTCAGGTTACAGGCTCTAGTATAGTCCATCCCCTAAAGTCCTCCCCTGCTCTCCCATTCCCCACACAGACAGCCCCTACTCCATCACAAACACCCCCTTAGCGCTAACGGGCCTTTGACCAACACGGCTCGGCGCCGCACCCAATGCCCCCCCTTAGTGCTAACATGCTAACTGAATGGGTGGAGACACAGGGATGCATTTAGCCTTCTTTGGGCTAGTGTACAATCCTGACATAAGAGGTCCTGGACCTCCCCCCACCTCCAGCCTGTCCCTGGGCCTTAGGAGGGGCAGATCTGACCACTGGCAAGTCTGAGTGAGACATTTCTATAGGGCCCAATTCACATTTTGGGTCCTAATTCACCAGTCCCCTGCACCTTGTGTTGTCACTGACACCAGTGCAAAGTGAGTGTAAGGTGTCCTCACTCTGATTTATAGGGCAAATGAGACACAAGGCTCAGGATAATGGTGACTAGGGCCTTTGTGTGAATGTGGGGAGGACTGCGGCTTGCATGGGATGGGTGAAGAGAGGAGCAAGGAAACCCAGCATAGAAGGAAGCAGAGGAGCCCGGCATGGTGGAATAAGGGGAGCCAGGAAGCCCAAGGAGCAAAGCGAAGGTCCTGTTGGAACAGCTGAGATTTCCAGCCCTAGCCCTGGTTAAAGGCCTCAGAGGCGTGGGATGCCAGAGATGTGAGGAACTCTCTATCCAGATGGGCTGTCCCTGCGGGCAGCAGAACAGCCAGTTCACCAGGCAGGCACAGGATCAGGAGCCTGGCTTGTGCCCTGGGGCACCTCCCTATGAGCAGGGAGCGGCACGCCAGCCTCGCTGCAAAGCAGAGTGCATATGGCAGGGGACACAGGACTGGTGAGTCAACACCCCATAAGAGAGGAGATGCCTCTAAGCCAGGGGTCGACGTTCCAGCAGAGGGAGCAACCCTAGATCTGCCTGAACATGGGACCTGCCTCTCCCAGTGACCCCAGGGGTGGGTGAAGTCCAGCTCAGTGAGTGAATGAACCTTTTAGCTTGTGGGAATGCAGAGCAGATGTGCAGGGTGGGGCCCACAGCTCCTGACAGGTCACTCTCTCTTATCTGAATCTGAGCAGCTCCCACCTCTCCCTGGGTCTGTCAGGCCCCAGAAATGCTTGCGAGGCCCTCTGAGGTTGGTACCAGAACCGACCCCTGCTGCTGAACAGGGGCAGGGCACGGCAGAGCATGGGCATGAGCAAGGCAGCCCTGTAATAATTAACCATGGCTGGCATGGGCCCAGGGCCTGCTGTGTGATATGAAAGGGTACGAATAACCACAGTGTATTTACCTGCATAGCTCCAGTGACCGTGGCCAGGACCTTGAAAAGAAAAGAGAGACAGAGAGAGAATGAGTGGAAGCCACGAGCTGGCAGCAAACAAACCAGTTCCAGGCAGCCCTCCAATCCCCGCCCAGCTGGACTGCCCCACACTTGATCCCAGCTCCCTCCTAGTTTCTCCTCCTCCCCCCTCCTCTCACTCAGGCAGAGGCAGATTTACCATGAAACAAACAGTGAAGAGGCACGGGGCCCCCAGTGAGTGGGAACCCCACAAAATGCAGGACAAATCTCATCTGACAACCAGCCCCCGAGTCCCAGCCGGCAGCACAGCAGGGCTCAGGCAGGCAGGCTGCCTGCATTCTGTGGTTGGTAGTCCCACACTGCTCCTGGAAGTGGCTGGCATGTCCCTGCGGAGTGTGTGTCTCTGCGCGTTGCTTCCACCCCAGCCACCAACTCTGCAGCTCCCTTTGGCCAGGAACTGTGGCCAATGGGAGCTGTGGTGTCGGCGCCTGCAGACAGTGGCGCACAGAGACACCCCCCCACCCCCGGATCCCCCGCTTAGGGGCCGCTGCCAGAGTGGTGTGCTGGTCGCTCTGAGAGCCACGCCGCTCAAGGTAAATGCCACCCCCTGACTCCTCCTGCACCCCAACCCCCCTACCCTAGCCCAGAGCCTACACCCAGCACCCAAGCTCCCTTCCAGAGCCCAACCGCTACACCTCTTCCTGCACCCCAACCCCCTGTCCCAATCAAGGTACATCACTTTATTTTCATTTACTTCCTATTACTTATAATATAGGAGAAGGATGATGGAGGGTAGGGATAGGGTCCAGAGTGACCTAGACAAATTGGAGGATTGGGCCAAAAGAAATCTGATGAGGTTCAACAAGGACTTAGGGTGAAAGAAGCCCATGCACTGCTACAGGCCTGGAACTGAATGGCTAGGCAGCAATTCTGCAGAAAAGGACCTGAGGATTACAGTGGATGAGAAGCTGGATATGAGTCAGCAGTGTGCCCTTGTTGCCAAGAAGGCCAGCGGCATATTGGGCTGTATTAGTAGGAGCATTGCCAGCAGATCGAGGGAACTGATTATTCCCTTCTATTCGACATTGGTGAGGCCACACCTGGAGTATAGCATCCAGTTTTGGTTCCTCCCCACCTCCAACAGAAGAGATGTGGACAAACTGGAGAGAGGGCAACAAAAATGATTAGGGGGCTGGGGCAGATGACTTACGAGAAGAGGCTGAGGGAACGAACTGGGGGTATTTAGTCTGCGGATAGGAAGAGTGAGGTGGAATTTGATAGCAGCCTTCAATTACCTGAAAGGGGGTTCCAAAGAGGCTGGAGTTAGGCTGTTCTCAGTGGTGGCAGATGACAGAACAAGGAGCAATGGTCTCAAGTTGCAGTGGGGGAGGTTTAGGATGGATATTAGGAAACACTATTTCACTGGGAGGGTGGTGAAGCACTGGAATGGGTTCCCTAGGGAGATGGTGGAATCTCCATCCTTAGAGGTTTTTAAGGCCCGGCTTGACAAAGCCCTGGCTGGGATGATTTAGTTGGTGTTGGGCCTGCTTTAAGCAGGGGGTTGGACTAGATAACCTCCTGAGGTCTCTTCCAGCCCTGATATTCTATGATTCTATGAAAAAAATGAATGAAAAACTTGGGGGAGATAAGAGAGAATGTTCTTTTTCATGGCTGGGTCCCGAAGGGGTGTGTGCGAAAATGAAGCTGTGCGCAGGGCCACACTAACCCTAAAGCCACCACTGCACTCAGGTGAGAGCTGGCAGACTCCCTGTAGCATCAGGGCCAGCTCCTCTCTAAGACACATGCTGAGAAAGGCCCCTTCGGAGAGTCGCTCTCCTGCTCACTCAGCCCAACCTGATGCATCTGGAACATTCCAGAAATTTAGGCCATTTTTAAGTGATCTGAGTCTGATGAAATGGCAGTGTTTGCCATGCACTGAGAAATTGTATAAAACACTCTGCCATGTGCCCAGCTATCTCCAAAGCCACTCCTTCTCCACCCTCAACCTCTTCTGGGTCAGTGCTCTTGAAGAGTAAGGCCTGAAGATGTTTAGCTTAGCAGGAAGGCTACACTTTTCCCTACATTCCTAATGAGATACAGAAACTCCAGATCATGTGCTCCTGGGGCATATAAACGGGAGTAGGGAGGAGGCTAGGCAGGTAATTTTACACCCCGGGCGTAAAATTCGGTGCGCTGCTTGGGATGGCGAAAACTGTAGAGCCAGCCCTGCCAGTTCCCTCAGCATCTCCTCATAAGTCACGTGCCCCAGCCCCCTAATAATTTTTGTTGCCCTCCGCTGGACTCTTTCCAATTTTTCCACATCCTTCTTGTAGTGTGGGGCCCAAAACTGGACACAGTACTCCAGATGAGGCCTCATCAATGTCGACTAGACGGGAATGTTCACGTCCCTTGATCTGCTGGCAATGCCCCTACTTATACAGCCCCAAATGCCGTTAGCCTTCTTGGCAACAAGGGCACACTGGCGACTCATATCCAGTTTCTCGTCCACTGTAACCTCTAGGTCCTTTTCTGCAGAACTGGTTCCTAGCCATTCGGTCCCTAGTCTGTAGCAGTGAATGGGATTCTTCTGTCCTAAGTGCAGGACTCTGCACTTGTCCTTGTTGAACCTCATCAGGTCCCTCTGTATCCTATTGTTACCTAAATGTCGGGTCTGCCTAGCTGAGAGCCAAGAACAGCCTGACAGGGATAAGGAAAGAAGTGGGATACCTTCCCCTTGAGGCCTGTGACCAAACCCTTCGGTTTGATGTCAGAACCGGAACCTTTTCCCCTTTGAATGTCTCTGAGAACGCCCAGAAACCCCCTTGCCTCCTAGACAGGGCCTTTACTGTAAGATCAACAGGCATTCAAAGGGAAAAAGGTTTGGGTTCTGACATCAAACCGAAGGGTTTGGTCACAGGCTCAAGGGGAAGGTAGCCCACTTCTTTCCTTATCCCTGTCAGGCTGTTATTGGCTCTCAGCTAGGCAGACCTGACATTTCGGTAACATTTTGAACTATCTTTTCTCTTCTGCCTTAAAGCAGAAGAAACTCGCTCCAAACCGGTTTTCACTAACCAGATAACAGAGTGCGGGGTTTGACAACCATCAACCAAGTGTTAACTCAGCAAGCGTCTTTGTCTGAAAGTGTATAAAAAGTTTGTAAAAATTGTGTGAGGCAGAGTCTTTGTACCAAGGTGCAAGGCTCTCCTTTCTTCTGCAGAATAAAGCATCTTTCCTTATCCCTGTCAGGCTGTTATTGGCTCTCAGATAGGCAGATCCGACATTTCAGTAACACTATCCCTACCCTCCAGTGTATCTACCACTCCTCCCAGTTTAGTGCCATCTGCAAACTTGCTGAGAGTGCAGTCCACGCCATCCTCCAGATCATTAATGAAGATATTGAACAAAACAGGCCCAGGACCAACCCTTGGGGCACTCCACTTGAAACCGGCTGCCAACTAGACATGGAGCTGTTGATCACTACTCGCTGAGCCCAACGATCTAGCCAGCTTTCTATCCACCTTATAGTCCATTCATCCAGCCCATACTTCTTTAACTTGTCAGCAAGAATACTGTGAGAGACCGTATCAAAAGCTTTGCTAAAGTCAAGGAATAACACATCCACTGCTTTCCCCTCATCCACAGACCCAGTTATCTCCTCTTAGAAGGCAATTAGGTCAGTCAGGCATGACTTGCCCTTGGTGAATCCATGCTGACTGTTCTTGATCACTTTCCTCTCCTCTAAGTGCTTCGGAAGTACTCCTGTTCTTTTTGCAGATGCAGACTAACATGGCTACTACTCTGAGAGGTCCTAGAGTCTCTCCAGCTGCCAGTCCCTGCTCCCCACACTGACCCTGTGGCAAGGAGTTCCACAGGCTGGCTGTGCATTGTGTGAAGAAATACTTATGTGAAGGGGTAAAGAACATTTCCCTGTTCACTTTCTCCACACCACTCATGATTTTACAGACCTCCCCCTTAGCTATCTCTTTTCTTAGCTGAACAGTCCCTGTTATTTTAATCTCTCCTCATACAGAAGCAGTTCCATCCCCTTAATAATTTTTGTTGCCCTTTTCTGTACTTTTTTCCAATTGCAGTTTACCTTTTTTTGAGATGGAGTAAACAGAGCCACATGCAGTATTCAAGATATGGGGGCACCATGGATTTATATAGTAGCATGATGATATTTTCTGTCTTAATATCTCTCCCTTTCCTAACTGTTTCTCGCAGTCTGTTAATCTTTTTGACTGCGGCTGCACATTGAGCAGATGTGTTTAGAGAACTCTTCCAATGCTGCCTTCTCCTGCCCCTGTCCTGTCTCCAAGCCCCTCCTTCGCTCAGTGCTGAGATGATCGTGCTCCTTCCCCCCAGACCCCTGCCTGGCCCATACACAAAGAGAGGAATCAGGTCTCGCTGCACTGGTTGCCTTGGCAATGAGCACTGGGCCCTGCAGTCACTCAGGGATGTGATGGAAGCAGAGGCCAGGAGGCTGCATTCCCATTGTTCCCAGCAGAGTCTATTCCACACACACTCACTCAGCTTTGCCCCACAATCCCCTGCCTCACCTCACGGAAAGGCTGCACCCCAAAGGGGAGTATACAGGGCTCCACACTGGAGGTAGGCATGACAAAAGGGAGTGCACGGGAGGAGACCCCAACACTTGTATTTACCTATGGCCAGACTGTCCCTCTCCCTCATGCCCAGGGGGTAGAGGAGCAGCAGCAGGATCCCTGTTCCCCAGCTGGTATCAGACACTGGGTGGGGAGCACAGTGCTGCAGCATGAGGAGCTCCAGGACACAGACAATGCCAGCAGCAGCACAAGGGAGTAGCTGGGAGCTGGCCTTGTCCTCACCCCTCACAATGGGATCCAACTAGGGCAAAGGTGGGCAAACTACGGCCTGCAGGGCTGTCCTGCCCAGCCCTTGAGCTCCCAGCTGGGGAGCCTGCCCCCATCCCCTCGTCTGCTGTCCCCCCTTCCCCGCAGCCTCAGCTTGCCGTGCAACCAGCGCTCTGGGCCCCCGGAGGGGCTGTGAGCTCCTGCCAGGCAGCGTGACTGTGAGAACCACCGGCCTGCCCCAGCCTGCCCCTACAATGGGGTCTCCCAGTAACATCACAGCCTCTGGCCAGGCCACTTTATGCTGTGATCCCATCAGCTCTCACAAGCTTCTGTAGCACTGGGCCTGATCAGCACCTGCATGAGGCACCTCAACGACACACCTAGGTACTGCCCATCATGGCATGGGTGACTGGGGTGCCTCTCTCTGCCTCCGCACTGACCCAATGCCCCAGTGTGGGGCAAAGAGGCACTGCTGGAGAGGCTGTAATACCAAGAGCCTGGCCACTTGTGGAATTTAACAATCCCCCAGCACTTTGCACAAGGGATGGTAACACTGGGGCCCTGGCCCAAATCCTGTGCAGGTAATTATAGCCTGCCACCTAAATTCCCCCTCTACTTGCAGTCGAGTACAGTTTTCTTCCAGTCAGAAATTGTTGAGAAGCATTGCTATTCACTGTTGAACAGCTGCCACACACCACACCAGAGGTGGACTCAGTTCAGTGGTGGGTCACATGATCACTGACTATCCTTTACCTATCTCTCAGGAGGAGTGAGGCTTCAGTCATTGGTTATAACTTCAAAAGCCATGAGTGAAAGTTCATCTGGTCCCCCACCGGCTAGGTCACCCCTTCACAGGGCCAAGATTTTCTTTGGTGAGAATCCCAGCCAGGGAACTCAGCAGAGTGAGCTGCACACAAGGCATGTTCAGCTGCCACTGAGCTCAAAGAATCAGAGAAGCAAGACAAGCTGTCACCCTGTCCCAGCCCATTCCCAGAGTCAAGGCAGGCATCAGCCACCAGCACATTCTCTAGGCTTCTCTCAAGTCCAGCGAGAAATGCTGAAGATGACAGGGCCCTGCTCAGGGAGACCCTCCTCTGGCAGCCTGAGATTCAGCCTAAAGCTCCTCTGTGTTAATTTCAGCCACTTTCTCCTCGTCACTGCACACACCCAAGTGCCACCAGAAATCGCTCTCTCTGTCAGGCATTTTGAGGAGGCTCATCATGGCAGTGCCTGAGGCCTGGTCCACACTACGCCGTTAAATCGATTTTAACAGCATTAAATCGATTTAACGCTGTACCCGTCCACACTACAGTGCTCTTTAAATCGATTTAAAGGGCTCTTTAAATCTATTTCTGTACTCCTACAAAACAAGAGGAGTGACGCTAAAATCGATAGTATTACTTCGGAATAGTGTGGATGGAAATCGACATTATTGGCCTCCGGGAGGTATCCCACAGTGCACCATTGTGACCGCTCTGGAAAGCCACGAAATCTTGAACTCGGACTCAGGGCAGGTAAACAGGAAAAGCCCGTGAACTTTGAATTATATTTCCTGTTGCCAGCATGGAGCTCTGATCGCACGGGTGGCGATGCGTCCCAAATCCAAAAGACTCCAGCATGGACGTGTACAGGAAGTAGTGGATGATCGCTGTATGGGGAACAAATTGTCTATCAGAGCTCATTACGGAAGACGAAATCCAAAGCGTTTGAAAAAAATCTCCAGGCTCCACAGTGCTGTGTGACAAGCGTAACGCAAGCCAGAGACTCCAAAATGGAAGCTAATAAGGGAGGGGTCTGAGGATCCAGCTATCCCCAGTCCACAGCATTCTCCGAAAATATTGCATTCTTGCTGAGTCCCAGTGCCTGTAGCTTCAAACACATTGTCCGGGTGGTGGTCAGGAATAGCCTCATTTTACTCCCCCCCCCCCACCATGTGAAAGAAGGAAATAAATAGTTCTTGACTTCCTTCAATGTCACCTTGTCTACTGAATGCTGCTGGTAGACACAATGCTGCAGCGTGAAGAGCCGTATTAGCTTTCTCCCTCCTGGGGCAGACAGTGCAATATGACTGATATCCATTGTCACCATCAGCCCATGGGTGCGTCCTGGCTAGCCTCAGGTGAGACTGGCCAGAGCACCTGAGTAAAATAGGAATGACCCAGTATTCCCAGTAGCTGTACAGAATGGCTGGTAACCTGTCTCAATCATAGCAACTGGGGGCTGAGCTTCATCAGCCCTTCCTTTCCTGGTAAAGAAAAGATCTGTATGCCTGGACTATCATAGCAACAG
>NC_133774.1:246161-289630 GCF_003597395.2 Chelonoidis abingdonii | reverse complement strand
GACAATGATTCAACCCAGAATTCCAAGGGGCGGGGGAGACTGCAGGAACTATGGGATAGCTAAGGAATAGCTACCCACAATGCAACGCTCCAGAAATCGACGTTAGCCTTGGACCATGGACGCACACTGCCGAATTACTGTGCCTAGTGTGGCCGCGTGAAATCGAATTTATAATATCTGTTTTATAAAACTGGTTTAATGTAATTCGGAGTTATCCTGTAGTGTAGACGTAGCCTGAGAAAGTGCCAGATCAGTTCCTTCCTTACTGTCAAGTTAGGGCAGGAGCTGCCATTAAAGGCAGGCAGGTTTGCATGCCCACACTGCTCCAGCAAGGAAGGCAGTGAACGGAGAGCCAGTTTGCTGTCAGGGGGAGGTGCTGAAAAAGCTGTGGGCTGGAACCAGTCCTGTGCAGAAAAGAAGCTGCTGACTATGGGACAGCTGAAGCCCCCAGTTCCCAGGAGCTCCTGGCAAACAGCCAGCCTGGTTGTGCTGGAAACCAGGCCTTGGTGGCTGGCGTGGTGCATGCGTCCTGGGGTCAGTGACTGGCTCGTACCTGCTCTGTTGCCCTTCCACCCTCACAGAGCCCAGTCCCCCTCTACTCCATTTGCCCCCTGCTCCCAGGCACAGCACTGGAACCTGGGCTACTCTAGCACAAGACCTCCCCAGACCTCAGCTCCACCCATAGACCTCTCAGCCAGTAAATGAGGGGGATCCCCGTATCCCCTCCATTGGTGACAGACAATGCCAGGGATCCCCAAATCCCACCCTGAGGGTGCCTGGCCCTCATGCCAGGGCACATTCCTGGACAGTCGCTCCTTGAAGATGAGGCGTTCTGACCTCCCAGATTCTCACCCTCCTCATTGTGGGCATGCTGCCCTCCACCTCTCTGTCCTGGCACATGCCCCCATAGACACTGTTCTTCTGATGCTCCTTGGCCCCTCCCTGCATATGCCCCATGTCTGGTGCTACTTCTCCACTGTTTATTGGCCCCTCTGCCTTCACATGGCTCAGATTCAGCTTCTCCAGGATCCCCTGTCCTCCCACACAGGCACAACCCATGGGCACAGCTCTCCAGGGCTCTCCGGTGCACACCCTGGGCACCACCCATGCCGGCCTCGCTCCTTCCCAGCCTGAGCTCTGACTGCGCAATAACCTCAGCCATGTTTAGAAATCTTGCTCTAGTGCAAACCTTTGTGACAGTCTCTGATCCGCAGCTGGCAGCTCATGTTGCTGCAGGGAATATTCCTTGTGTTTCTGGGCGGTGGAGCCCGCAGGTCCTGGTGCCTGGGAATTGAACCAATTCCCTACAGCAGCCTCTGTGCTTCTCTGGAGGAAGGTAACAGAGGGCTGGTGATCCCCAATATACCTTTCCCATCCCCTGACAGCCATGGAGCCCCCTACTCCTGCAGGTCTGATGATGAGGGAGATTGTACCAGCAGGGAAATGAGAGAGGGCACCAAGGCAAGACTGGGATGGAAGGTGACCAGGAACGGAGCTGGGAATGGACAGAGATAGGAATGGGGAGGGGAATGGACTAGGATGGCTGCAGTGGGACTAAGGTGACCAAGTGTCCTAATTTTATAGAGACAATCCCAATTTTGGAGACTTTTTCTTATATAGGCACCTGTTACCCCCCACCCTCTGTCCCAATTTTTTACACTTGTTATCTGGTCACCCTAAGTGGGACTGACATGGGGCTGGAGGGACTAGGGGAGGTGCAGGATGAGAAGGAGAGTGGGTAACAGAGGAAGACAGGGATAGAGGTTGTGGGGAGCCTCTCAGGGGGTGGGCGGGGTCAAGCCCTGGATGAAGTCTCGCTCTCCTTCTCTTTCCCCCAGGGAGATGCTATTTCTCCTCATCACTCTTGATAACAACCCTGCCCATTTTATCATGGCCAAGGTCTCTGTGCCAGGCACAGACTGGGTGGCTGCACGCCTGAGAGGTTAGGAGTTGGCAGGGAGGGCCCCAAGGGCTGGGGAAATGCACAGGAGTCTCTGACCAGACACAGGGTGAGCCTGGTTGAGGAGTCCGCACTGGGGGGTGGGGGCGGGGAGCAGAGGAAAGCCCTGGCAGAGCTCATGCTGCCGGCACAGTCTGCTACAGTAACCACTGCTCAGCTGTGGGTACAGCCGTCTCCTCTCCCCACAGCCAGGGGCCCTGCTCTGCAGCTTCTCAGCCCTGCTACCTGGGGCCCCTCCATTCTGCAGGGCATTTCTCGCACTCCAGCACTGAAATTTCAGACCAGCTGGCAGAGGCTCCAGGGAGGCAGGTCAGAGCTGACTCTCCCAAGCCATACTTCAGACAGGACCCTTTCGAGGAGGGCACCCCTTCCTCCCCAAAGATTGCTGCACAGTGTAACACAGAGCCCTGAGCCAAACCCCCTCCCAGAGACAGGAAAGGCACCTGGCAGGGCTTTCTCTTTTGCTGCAGCAAAATCAAGTCCAGCTCAGCCCTGTCCTGCCCCATGGAGCAAGGGCTGAGCTGGGGGAGCCCAGCTGACACCCTCTGGTTCCAGAGGCCCCAGGTGGGATCGAGTCTCTGCCCCGACACACACTCTGCCCCCAAGATCTTAGCAGCAGATTTACAAGCACCCAGCCTGAAGCTCCCCCCGGTGCTGGCCATTGGAGCACACATTGTACGCAGAGCACCAGACCTGCCCCTCTGGCACCAATGGGCAGGTTCTTCCCACCATCACGTCCACAAACCACATTGCTTCAATGCATCTCCTGGCACAGTAGGAGGAAATGACGCAACCTGCGGAGAGTAATCACTCCCCAGGACGCTGCCTGTGCAGATCCCTTGAGTGCTAGTGCAACCCTATAAAACTAAACCACATGCCACAGCTTCCCCTGAGTCACCTCAGCCCTGATGCAAGTAGCACTTCCAACTACCAGCATGTGCTAAGAGGCAAGAGGCAGGATGCAGAGACCCTGGAGCTGAAGCCTAGTCCAGCCAAAGAGCTGGGTCCATGTGGGCATGGTGCTCCCAGCTCAGCACAACTTGTCTAACAGGGTGATGGAGGGCAGCACAGGGCCCAGCTGGGAGAAGGGGGGGTGCAATGGAGGGTCGGCGGGGAGCTGAGATGAGGTGGGGGTGATGAAGAGGTGAGGAAGGGGGGTGATACTGGAGTGAGACAGTGGCAAGGACAATGCCAGGAGTAATAGATTCTGACTGCAGGCACTGACTGCTCTGTGCCCATTGCTCAGTCTGGCTCAGCTCTCCAACTGCACTCACTGCTGTGTTCTCAATGCCCGCCTGGCTCTGACTCCTCTAGAGCTGCTGCACTCTCTGAGCTCCCAGGAACCACCTGAACATGGACAACACAACTGCAGCCTCACTCCTGTATTGACACCCCTGAGACCTTCCAGCAAGGAAATATGACAGCACCCCCTCCGCTATATTACAACACCGTGCCCCCTGCAGTACTGACACCTCTGCATCCCCACTCCCTGGGCTCAGCAGCAGCCCTGTCAGCACCTGACCGGCACAGCAAAGACCCTTACCCAGAGCCATAAAACATGCAAGACACAAGCCCAGCACCTAGAATGCAAACACACACTGGGCAGCGAGGGAGAACAAAGCCAAAACTGCCCCAGTCCCCTGCACAGAACAATCACACTGGTACAGACATCACTGCAGCTACGTGCGCAGAAATAGACAAACCCTCACCAAACACAGACTCAGTGACCATAAACCAGGGGCGGGGACCAGGTGGCACAAAGCATAGGCCAAACTCACAGAGCAGTGACTGTTCAGCCAGTGGACAGAGAGAAAGAGAAACATTCTAGTCCAATGTCCCACAGCAATGGAACAAATGGAAGTTAGACTGCAACTATCAGGAATTCTAAGCAATATCTTACCAGAGTGAAGAACTGCTGGACCCTGGAGATGGAAAGAAACAGCCCCACACTATGGAACCACCTGTCCTGGGGCAGGGATGGGCAGGAACAATAAATGGACCCAGGGACTCGAACCCCAAAGACATGAAGCCCTGACCTGGGAGAATCATATCCCCACCTCCAACAGAGACTGCAGTGGGCTGTTTCTTTCTTGCACTTTGCAGCAGTTGTCCAGCCATTCATGACAATCAAGTCTTACTGAACTGATGTGTGTGACAGTCCCTGAAAGCCTCCTGCACTGAGACATGATCACAGCCCTTCCACTCTATCACACCCTCCGGGCCTTGCACCGAGATGTGGCTTAATTTATTCTTCCATCAGAACAGAGTGCGACTGATGCTGTTTGGAAAAAAAAAACTGCACTTTTCTTTCCTGCTCCCCAGGTGCCTCATCGATATCTCAGGTGATTCAGGCAGATTCTGTGATAGCCCAACACTGCACTAAGGGGCCTTAGACGCCAGTGTGAAATGGCAGCTGGCGGTAGCACTGCTCTGATCCTATTAGAGCAGTGGGTCTGAGCAAGCTCACAGCCAATAGACCAATGCTACAGATGAAAAGCTCCATAAACCAGCTCAGCATTGAAATATCCATGCAGCTGTTTCAGGTCCATCTCCATATGCCTCCCCTCCCCCCAGCACCTTATTGCCCATGTGACTGTGCCATCAATCTTGACAGCCTCGCTCGCTGTCCAGGCAGCTGTGCCTGGCCACCCCGTCTGAGTTGCTGACTGTACCAGTCACATGCAATTGCTTTACCCTGAGTGTTAGAACTGTAACTGCCAAGTTGACATTAATCCCTTTGATCTGATGGAAAAAGGAATCCATGTGTGGAAAGGGGCTTGGGGCCCAGTGAGGAGAAAGGGGGGTGGCAGGAGAGGGCTCAGGAGCGGTATGCAGAATGCAGGCAAGGTGAGCAGGAGAGGTGAGGGGTGTGTGCATGGTGGGAAGAATGGGACCACGTGCTATGCAGGATGTCAGCCTGTACGACTATCACAGTCCCTTGTGACTTTAAGATCTATAAGTCTGTGCATATAAGGAGGGGACTAAGGTGAGGGAAAGGGGGCACAGAATCTATACATGGTGGGTGAGCGAAAGGGGGCACAGAATCTATACATGGTGGGTGAGCGAAAGGGGGCACAGGCTCTATACACGGTGGGTGAGCGAAAGGAGGCACAGGATCTCTACATGGGGGGTGAGCCAAAGGCGGTGGAAGGTCTGTAAGGCTGTGTATACAAATGCTTGTTTAATTGGCAGACTGGGCAGAGCGCCTGGCTGGGAGATGTTGCTGTGGTTACACCTGACCAAGCGATTCCAGTTTGTAGGTATGCTGGGTTCTCCAGGGTCAATACAGCTGGCAACCTTCTCTGCATTGTGGTGCCACTTGTGGGTCATGTCCTCTTGTCAACGTGAAGCTGGGATAAATTCCATCCCCACTGACTGAACTTTTGGTGGGAGTCCCCAGGGGCTTAGCTGCTGCTGTGATAGGTGCCCTGGCTGTGTGCGCTGGGTCCAGCCAGTGCTGAGAGACAGGAAGCGGATCGAGGATTTGGGCTGGAGGCAGAAACTGAAGCACTGTCTGTGCAGGGGCATTCCTCCAGCAGAGCTCTCATCGGCCAACATGCCCTCTCCAGCAGTGTAGCAGACAATTACCCCATAACACAAACAGGACATGCTTCATTCAGCCTTCCTGGGATGTGTTAGAGAACCATCAGGGAGACCCCAGCCAGCCCTGTGGGGAGCAGAACCAGCGCCAAGTACCCTGTGCCCCATCTCTCCCTAGAGTGAGCAGCCAGACACCAGCGGGCTGTGTGTGCCCAAGGGAACCAGAGACAGAGTCTGGGATTTACTCACCTTTCTTTTTGGAGTGAGAAGAGTCCTCTGAGCCATGTTCGTCCTCAGTCCAGCCCAGGGCAGCAAGCAGCAGGAGAGAGAGACCCAGCCTGGTGCAGCTCATCCTCCAACAAGTACCAGTTCAGTGGGACAGCCCCACTTCTCCACTACAGAGCCTGCCTCTGGCTGCCAGAGTAGCAGCCAGTGCTGGGCGGCCGGAGCTGAACTGTGTCTACGTGAGAGGAAGAGAGAGAGAGCAGGAGTGGGAGGGGGCAGTGACTCACACAGCCTTTACCTTTTATAGAGACTGCAGGCAAAGTCTGTGGGGCAGGTGAAGGGTGAAATACATCCTGCATTGGGAGCTTGCCTTAAGTTCAATGTCATTGCCAGCTGGGGGTCTGGGCTGGGACCAGGGTGTGTGTACGCACAGCCTTAACATGGACTAGAGCCAAGGGACGTTCCCGGAGCTTGAATAGAGTTTCCTTTTCAGACAACCTACCAGCAAAGCAGCTGAAACACAGCTACAGCTCTTCTCCCATAGCAACAGGGCCTGGGACCGACCCTCCATTATCCCCATAACCACAGCTCCTCTCCCATAACAATGGGGCCTGGGAGCAACCCCTCTGTGAGCCCCATAAACACTCCTCCTCTCCCATAGCAAGTGGGCCTGGGACCGACCCTCTGTGAGCCCCATTACCACTTCTCCTCTCTCATAGCAAGAGGTCCTGGGACTGACCCTCCATTATCCCCATAACCACAGCTCCCCTCCCATAGCTAGGGGGCCTGGACCTGACCCCTCCACGAGCCCCATAATCACTGCTCCTGTCCCATAGCAAGGAGACCTGGGACCAACCCTCTGTGAGCCCCAAAACCACAGCTCCTTTCCCATAGCAAGGGGGTCTGGGACCGACCCTCCATTATCCTGATAACCACTGCTCCCCTCCCATAGCTAGGGGGGCTGGACCTGACCCTCTATGAGCCCCATAACCACTGCTCCTCTCCCATAACAACGGGGCCTGGGACCAACCCCTCTGTGAGCCCCATAACCACAGCTTCTCTGCCATAGCAACAGGGCCTGGGACCGACCCTCCATTATCCCCATAACCGCTGCTCCTCTACCATAGCAAGTGGGCCTGGGACTGACCCTCTGTGAGCCCCATAAACACAGCTCCCTCCCTGGCAATGGGACCTGAGAACTGACCCCTCCATGAGCCCCAGAAACACAGTGCCCTTCTCATAGCTGATATCAAAGAGGCTGATAAAGGAGGTGCTGTTGTCATCATGAACAGGTCTGACTACCAAAAGGAGGCCGCCAGACAACTCTCCAATACCAAATTCTACAGGCCACTTCCCTCAGATCCCACTGAGGAATACACTAAGGAACTGCACCATCTACTCAGGAAACTCCTTACACTAACACCGGAACAAATCAGCATACCCTTAGAGCCCCGACCAGGGTTATTCTATCTACTACCCAAGATCCACAAACCCGGAAATCCTGGACGCCCCATCATCTCCGGGGCGTTGGCATCTCACTGAAAGATGTCTGGATTATGTTGGACTCTCTACTTCAACCTATGCCACCAGCACTCCCAGCTATCTCGTGGACACCTCTGATTTCCTGATGGAAACTACAATGCATGGTGACCTCCCAGAAAACACCATCCTTAGCCACCATGGATGTAGAGGCTCTCTACACAAACATCCCCCCACAGATGGATACAAGCTGTTCAGGAACAGTATCCCTTTATGATGCCACAGCAAAACTTGGCTGCTTGACTCTTGTGCCTTTTATGATCACACACAACTATTTCAAGTTTGATGACAGATATATATTTCCAGATCAGTTGGCACTGCTATGGGCACCCGCTGGCCCCACAATAGGCCAATATTTTTTATGGCTGAACCTTGGAACAACGGCTTCTCAGCTTCTCGTCCACTCCGCCCTTCTTTACCTAGCTACATTGGTGACCTCTTTCATCATTGGACCATGCGAAGGAGACTCTAGAAAAATTCCACCACTGATTTCAACACTTCCACCCCACCATCAACCCTCAGGCCTGGACCTAATCTACAAGGAGCGTCCACTGTTCTAGACCATACCATGGTGCAATATAAGTGTATGGTCACATTAACACCACCCTATATCGAAAACCTAGCCGCCGCTATGCCTATCTTTTCATTTGCCTTCCGCTTCCTCCGGGGCAGCATCACACGATCCAATTTGCTCTCAGTCCGAGCACTGAGGTACAACCCATCTGCTCTAACCCCTCAGACAGAGAACCACCTACAAAAATCTCCACCTAGCATTTTCTCAAAACTACAATATCTTCTACGGAGGAAATGTTATTGGAACTAGTATCAACAGAGCCAGACGTGTACAGAAGCCTTCCTTACTAAAGACAAACCCAAGGAAAGAAACCACAGGACTCCACTGGCCGATCACATACAGCCCCCAGCTATAAAACCCCTCCAACGCATCCTCACGGATCTACAACCCATCCTGGACAATGTATCCCAAACTTTCACAGGTCTTGGGTGAGGCCAATCCTTGCCCACAGACAACCGCCAACCTTGAACGTATTTCTCACCAGCACTGCACACCGTACCATTGTTCCTCTACCTCAGGAACCATCCATGCAAAAACCCTTAGATGCCACTCTGCCACAATATCTAGCCCCAGTGACACCATTCACAGGACCTAACCAGATCAGCCACCCCATCACTGCGTTCATTCACCTGCCGTTCACCAATGTTTAATATACGCCTTCATATGCCAGCTATGCCTTGGCTATGTACATCGGTCCAAACTGGACAGTTCTCTACGGGAAAAGGTATACAATAGAGACATACAGTTGAGAATTGGCAATATATCAAAAACTGTAGGAGAGCACTTTAACCTCCCTGGCCACACTATAGCAGACCTTAAGGTCGCCATCCTGCAGCAAAAAACTTCAGGACCAGACTTCAAAGGAAACTGCTGAGCTTCAGTTCATTTGCAATTTGACACCATCAGCTCTGGATTAAACAAAGACTGTGAATGGCTTGCCAGTTACAGAACCAGTTTCTCCTCCCTTGTTTTCACCCTCTACTGCTAGAACAGGGCCCCATCTCCCTGATTGAACTAACCTCGTTATCTCTAGCTTGCTTGTAGCATATATATACCTACCCTGGAAATTTCACTTACCTGCGTCTTGACAAAGTGGGTATTCACCCACGAAAGCCTCACGCTCCAAAATGTCTTTAGCTATAAGGTGCCACAGGATTCTCTGCTGCTTTTACAGATCCAGACTAACACGGCTACCCCTCTGATACTTCTCACAGCAGTGGGGTCTAGGGACAGATTCCTCCATGAGCCCCATAAACAGAACCAGTGACCCATCCACATCATTGTAGCTACAACCCCCACCCTTCCTATGACACAGAGGGCTCAGGAGTCCATGCCCCAAGGGGATGCCCTTTGATGGGAGAGTGAGGCCTGAGGCAGATATTGCCCTCATTCCACTGCTCATCAGAGTGAAGAACAATACACAGGAGTTTACATATCTAGAGAACAAAAGGAATCCTAACAGTGATCATGGTCCATAGCTAGATGGGTATGGTAGACCTGTCAGTAATAATATAGAAAAGGCAGAAGTGTTTGGAAAATATTTCTGCTCTGTATTTGGGAAATAAACAGATGATGTGTTCATATCCTATTACATGATGATGAAATATATTCCATTCCAATAGCAATCCAGGAGGATGTCAAGCAGCAGCTACTACTGTTGGACATTTCTAAAGCAGCAGGTCCAGATAACTTGCATCCAAGAGTATTAAAGGAGCAGGCTGAGGAACTCACTGACCAGTATTGTTGATTTTTAATAAGTCTTGGAACACGGGAAAGTTCCAGAGGAGTGGAAAAAGCCTCTTGTTGTGTCAACATTTAAAAAGGTAAACTGGGCAACCCAGGTTACTTTAACCTGTCATCCTGCCACTGATTTCGAGCAAAATCATGGAATGGTTGATATAAGACTAGATTAATAAGTAATTAAAGCAAAGTAATATAATTAATGCCAATCAACAGCTATTTTTGAGAACAGGTCTCATCAAAGTAACATAGTGTTTTTTGATGAGATCACAAGTTTGGTTGACAAAGCTCATAGTAATATTTAGATATCTGTGAGGTACTTGACTTGGCACTGCAGGACATATTGATTAATAAACTACAGTGATATAAACTCAATGTGGCGTACATCTAATGGATTACAGACTGATTACACTGTAGCTCTCAGAATTTAATTATAAATGGGGCATCATCATAAGAGTGGCTGTGTTTCTAATGGAGTCCTGCAAGGATCAGTTTTTGGCCTTACACTATTTAACATTTTTATCAATGACTTAGAAAAAAAACCAAAACTGTTATTGCTAGTGTTTGCAGGTGACAAAGATTGGGAAAGTGGTAAATTCTGAAGAAGATAGGTCACTGATAATACAGAGGGATCTTGATCACTTAGCAAATGGGACACAGGCAACAATATGCATTTAAATACATCCAAATACAAGGGCATACATATAGGAACAAAGGATGTGCGACATACTTACAGGCAGGGGAACCTCAACTAGGGAAGCAGTGACTCTGAAAAAGAGCTGGGGGTTCTGGGGGATAATCAGCAGATCATGAGCTCCCAGTGAGGACCAAAAAGGCTACTGTGTCCTCTGGATGTATAGAGAGGGGAATAGTGAGTAGGAGTAAAGAGGTTATAGCACATCTGTATTTGGCACTGGTTCGACCACTGCCAGACTCCTGTGTCCAGTTTTGGTGTCCACACTTCAAGAAGGATGTGGGTACATTGGAAAGATTGTTGACAGAAGAGCCATGAGAATGACTGACTCATGGGAAAACATGCTGTGAAAAATGAAGGGGGTGGGGGGTAAACTCCCTTTTATGGACACCCAGCCAGTTAGCTATAAGATCCCTCTTAGTAGCTGTTCTCCACTTGCACTACCTGTAAAGGGTTAAAAAGTCTCACTGCTATGCCTAGGTAAAAAGATGGGTATGGGCACCTGACCAAAAGAGCCAGTGAGAAGGCTAGAACATATTAAAATTGAGAAAAACTTCTCCTTTGTCTTTCTGTGGTTGTTCTCCCAGGGAGAGGGACAGAACAGAAACTATGCTGTACAAAGCTTGGGCTGGGTATGAAAAATCATCAGATCATACCTAGAAACTACTCATTTGAAACCCACGATATGTAAGTAGATCAGGAAATGTCTAGGAAGACGCAATTAGATCTATCTCTTATTTCTTTATGGCTTGTAGATTCCTCTGTGCTAACTCCAGGTGCTTTTGTTTTGCTCGTAACCTTTAAGTTGGACCTCAAGAAAACTATTTTTGGTGCTTAATCCTTGTATTTGCTCTTTTAAAATCTAGGAATAGCCTGAGTGTTCAGATTTTTTAAAACAAAATTTACCTTTTTAAAGAACAGGATTGAAGTTCTGTGTCTTAAGAGGTTTGTGCACATGTTTTTTTTTATTAGTTGGTGGCAACAGATGATTTCTTTTTCAACTCTTCACTGGGAGTCGGGGTGAAAGGGCTTGAGGGTACCCCACAGGAAGGAATTCTCAAGTAAGCCTTCCTGGTCTCTCAAAGGGATTCTGCACTTGGGTGGTGGCAGCATCTACCAATCCAAGGTCAGAGAGAAGCTGTAACTTCGGGAATTTAATACCAGCCTGGAGTGGTCAGTGTTAATTGTTAGAATCTTCGCGACCCCCCACCTTCTGCACTCGAAGTGCCAGAGTGGGGAATCAGCCTCCACACGTGCCATGTAGTGACATTCTTAAGGAGCTCAATGTATTTAACGTCTCAAAGAGATGAAGGGGTGATGATCACAACATATAACTATGTACATGCACATTAGCAGACAAGGGTATAACTCGACACAACAGCAGGAAGTTAAACGTAGATGAATTCAGACTAGAAATAAGGTGCACATTTTTAACAGTGATAGTAATTAACTATTGGAACAATTTACCAAGGAATGTGGTGGAGCATCCATCACTGGAGATTTTAAAATCAAGATGGGATGTTTTCCTAAAAAATATGCTCAAACTCCAGCACAGCTCTTGGCCTTGCTGCAGGTTTTAATACAGAGAAATTTTATGACCTGTGTTATGCAGGAGGTCAGGCTAGATGATCACAGTCTTAAAAGTCATGAATTCTCTAGCTAACCTAAGAGGCCATTCACTCGCATTTGCAACAAGGCCTTGGAGCTGTTACTCAGTTCCCCAGACATGAATGGAGTTAGCGTCGTATGCTTGGGAGGCAGGGCATGTTACTAGCCCCACTGTACAGATGGGGAAACAGGCACAGGTTTCAGAAAGGACTTGCCCAAGTTCACAGAGTGGGTCAGTGGCAGAGCTGGAAATAGATTCCAGGTCACCAGAGTCCCAGTTCTATGCCATAACCACAAGTTCCCCCGCCAGGATGCTAATCTGCTAAGCTCTGCTTGTGGCAGTCGCACCCTTCAACCTATAGGGAATGGTTGCTCAAAGAGCATGCAGAGTACCTCCCATCTCCTGCAAGCCATGCTCACATAGGTCCTGCTACCTCCTCTGCAGTTTAACATACAGGCCCGAGCCAGCTTGCCCTGCTGCTATGCCTGCCCTTAATGCAATGGGCTCTTTCTACCTTTGGGCATCCCTGTGCTGGGACTGCTTCTTCAGCCTGGCTCACTGTGCCAAGGGGTCCTGCTAAATAGGTCACATACTTGGCAGGGTCAGTGTATCCCTCAGGTGACTGGCCCCATTCTGCAGCCATGTTCCTGGGCTGAATTCAGTCATCTGCCACCAGGTGGGGGTTGGAAGCAGGGGAGGACTGCTCATTGCTGGATTGTGCCGGGGAACCCCGGGGAGCAGCTGCCAGCACTGTGGAAAGGTGACACTTGCCCCGACTGTGAGTGGAGGAAGGGAGAGGCACACTCCTTGCAGAACAACCTCAGCTGGAAATTCCAGGCCTGCTCAGGCTGCAGAGTGCAGCAGCCCAGGCCTGGCCACAAACTGTTCAGCAAAGCCTCTGGCAAGTGTCCAAGCTCCTTGGTTGGGCAGTGAAGGAGCTGTTGCCCACTTGACGGCCTTCACCAGAGTGTACCTGCTGCCTCTTTCCAGAGCTGGTAGTGAGCACAAGTTATCCCTAATCCCCTTGTCTCCAGGCAAGTTGCACTCTTCTGTAGCTATAGCAGGGCTTGGCCCACCCCAGGAGACCTGCACCAGCCAGGACTTGCTGAGGGAATCTCTCTGTGTCCACGTGCGCTAGCCCTCGTACTCCTGGAGCTCTGGGTTGAACTCAGTGACACTCAGAATGTCTATCAGCCTCTCTTTCCAGCTCCTCAGCTGGGATACAGTGGGACATGCCTTCAGCCACTCCCCAGGGCCTGGCTTCATCACAGGAGACCTCCCATACCAGGTAGATGAACACGACACCTACATCCTCTGCTAGGTAAGAGATTGAAGTGCAGGACCTCCATGGTAATATTCTCTGAAATGCTTCCAGTTCCGTGTGCAGGGTCGGTTAGATAGGCAGAACTGCAGAGTCTCAATGCTTGGATGAGACAATGGTGTAGGGAGGAGGGCTTTAGATTTATTAGGAACTAGGGAACATTTTGGGAAAGGGAGGGCCTATACAGGAAGGATGGGCTCCACCTAAACCAAAATGGAACCAGATTGCTGGCATGTAAAATTAAAAAGGCCTTAGAGCAGTTTTTAAACTAAGGACTGTGGGAAAGTCAACAGGTGCAGAGCATCTGATGAAGTGGGTTATAGCCCATGAAAGCTTATTCCCAAATAAATTTGTTAGTCTCCATGGCGCCACAAGTACTTATAATAATTAGATATATATATACCAATCCCCTAAAACTGGAAGGGACCTTGAAAGTTCATTAAGTCCAGCCCCCTGCCTTCACTAGCAGGACTAAGTACTGATTTTCACTCCAGATCCCTAAGTAGCCCTCTCAAGGATTGAGCTTACAACCCTAGGTTTAGCAGACCAATGCTCAAACCACTGAGCTACCCCTCTGCCCTGTTGCTGTTTTTGCTGATACAAACTAACATGGCTACCACTCTGAAACCTGTGATTTGAACAGAGACATCCCTTAGGGGAGGATCTATTAATGGAGATTCTCTGTGTCCTAGTAAGGAGGAGAGGATGGAAGATGATAAAATACAGCTAGGATCTGATGAGAAACAGTCAAATGAAAAAAAGCCCCATTCAATTACATCATGTAATGGCAGACAGCTAAAAAGTGATAATTTTTTAAAGTGCTTATAAACAAATGCTAGTAGTCTAAATAATCAGATGTGTGAACTAGAGTGCCTTATATTAAATGAAGATATTGATATAACAGGCATCACAGAAATGTGGTGGAATGAAGATAATCAATGGGATACAGTAATACCAGGGTACAAAATATATCGTAAGGACAGAACAGGTCGTGCTGGTGGGGGAGTGGCACTATATGTGAAAGAAAGCGTAGATTCAAATGAAGTAAAAATCTTAAGCGAATCCACATGTTCCACAGAATCTCTACGGATAGTAATTCCACACTCTAATAATAAGAATATAGTAGTAGGGATATACTACCGACCCCCTGACCAGGATGGTGATAGTTATTGGGAAATGCTTAGGGAGATTAGAGAGGCTATTAAAATAAACACAACAATAATGGGCAATTTCATATCCCCATATTGACTGGGTACATGTCACCTCAGGACAGGATGCAGAGATAAAGTTTCTGACACCTTAAATGACTGCTTCTTTGAGCAGCTAGTCCTGGAACCCACAAGAGGAGAGGCAATTCTTGATTTGATCCTATGTGGAGCTCAGGATCTGGTCCAAGAGGTGAATATAGCTGGACTGCTTGGTTATAGTGACCATAATATAATTAAATTCAACATCCGTGTGGCAGGGAAAACACCGCAGCAGCCCAACACAGTAGCATTTAATTTCAGAAAGGAGGACTACCCAAAAATGCGGAAGTTAGTTAAACAAAAATGAAAAGGTTCAGTGCCAAAGGTGAAATCCTTGCAAGCTTCATGGAAACTTTTTAAAGACACCATAAAAGAGGCTCAACTTAAATTTGTACCCAAATTAAGAAGCACCGTAAGAGAAACAAAAACTGCCACCGTGGCTAAACAACAAAGTAAAAAACGCAGTGGGAGGCAAAAAGATATCTTTTAAAAATTGGAAGTTAAATCCTATTGGTGACCCCTTTCACAAAGCAAGCCTAAGTGCAACCCCTCTTATGAATTAAAAACTCTTTCTTTTTATATTTAACGCTATTATAAATGCTGAAGTGAAGTGTGGTTTGGGCTGGAGGCTGACAGCTTGTCACCCCCCCATGTAATAACCTTGTGACCCCCTCAGGAGTCATGACCCCCAGTCTGAGAACCGCTGCTATTGAGGAAAATAGAAAGGAGCATAAACTCTGGCAAGTAAGGTGTAAAAATATAATGAGGAAGGCCAAAAAGAATTTGAAGAACAGATAGCCAAAGGCTCAAAAAGAATAGCAAAATATAAATAAAAATTAAGTACATCAGAAGCAGAAAGCCTGCTAAACAACCAGAGGGGCCACTAGATGATCAAGGTGCTTAAAGAGCATACCAGGACAATAAGGCCATTGCAGAGAAACTAAATGAATTCTTTGCATTGGCCTTTGTGACTTTGAAGGAGATTCCCAAACTTGAAGCATTCTTTTTAGGTGAGAAATCTGAGGAAATGTCCAAGATTGAGGTATCATTAGAGGAAGTGTTGGAACAAATTGATAAACTAAACAGAAATAAGCAACTAGGACCAGATGGTATCACCCAAGCATTCTGAAGGAACCCAAATATGAAATTGCAGAACTACTAACTGTAGTTTGTAACCTATCATTTAAATCAGCTTCTGTACCAGATGACAGGAGGATAGCTAATGTGATGCCAATTTTTTAAAAAGGCTCCAGAGGTGATCCTGGCAATCACAGGCCAGTAAGCCTAACTTCAGTACTGGGCAAAATGGTTGAAACTATAGTAAAGAACGGAATTCTCAGACACATAGATGAACACAATTTGCTGGGGGAAGAGTCAATATGGTTTTTGTAAAGGGAAATCATGCCTCACCGATCTACTGGAATTCTTTGAGGGGGGTCAACAAGCATGTGGACAAGGGTGATCAAGTGGATATAGTGTACTTAGATTTTCAGAAAGCCTTTGACAAAGTCCTTCAACAAAGGCTCTTAAGCAAAGTAAGCAGTCATGGGATAAGAGGGAAAGTCCTCATGGATCAGAGACTGGTTAAAAGACAGGAAACAAAGAGTTGGAATAAATGGTCAGTTTTCAGAATGGAGAGAGGTAAATAGTGGTGTCCCCCAGGGGTCTGTATTGGGACCAGTGGAGTTCAACATATTAATAAATGACCTGGAAAAAGGAATAAACAGTGAGGTGGCAACATTCGCAGCTGATACAAAACTACTCAAGGTAGTTAAGTCCAAAGCAGACTGTGAAGAGCTACAAAGGGATCTCACAAACCTGGCTGACTGGGCAAGAAAATGGCAGATGAAATTCAATGTTTATAAACGTAAAGTAATGCACATTGGAAACATCATCCCAACTAGCCATATAAAATGATGGGGGCTAAATTAGCTGTTACCACTCAAGAAAGATCTTGGAGGCCTTGTGGGTAGTTCTCTGGAAACATTCACTCAATGTGCAATGGCAGTTAAAGAAGCTAATAGAATGCTGGGAATCATTAAGAAAGGGAGAGATACCATATATACTCGATCATAAGCCAGTTTGTTTATAAGCAGACCCCCCACCCCAATATGAATAAGTAAAAATGGAAAATTTTTATGACTCATTCATAAACCGACCCTGTAATTCAGGGGTCAGCAAACTTTGGCTCCCGGCCACCAGGAAAAGCCGCTAGTGGGCCAAGATGGTTTGTTTACCTTGAGCGTCCGTAGGCACAGAGGTAAACCTATGTCAACAAAGTGTCCTGGCGTGCCAGCTGCTTACTCTGATGGGCCGGTACAGCAACTGGTGGGGGGAGAAGCTGGGAGTCAGGAGTGTAACCCCTGTGACCACCCCCCACATGACCCCACCCCTAGCCTGGACCCCCACTCTCTCCCCAGCCCATCCCTTCTCACCTTATCTGGGGATGGCCAGGGGAGGATGTCTCTGGCCTGGCTGGAGCTGCTCCGGCAGGCAAGGCGGCATGACTGCAGGATGTTCCAGCGCGCTGGGCCGGGCGGCGCAACCGCAGCATGTTCCAGCAGGCTGGGCCGGGCGGTGCAGCCACAGCCTGCTCTGGGGGGCAGGGCCAAGCGGCATGGCTGCAGCCTACCAGCCTCGGAGCTGCAGCTGCTTTGGAGGCTGGGGGGAGAGCAGCATGGCCAGAACTGGAGAGACTCTGGCCCCTATTCTTTCCTTCTGGCTCTGCTGGCTGTGCTGCCTCTCCTTGCTCCTTCTGTTGAGGGGAATGGCTGTGTCCCACCTCTCCCTCTCAATACCTGTTCATAAGCCGACCCCCTTCTCTGGTGCTTCCCTTTTTTACTAAAAAATTTCGGCTTATGAATGAGTATATACAGTAATAAGACAGAAAATATCATATTGCTTCTATATCAATCCATGGTACTCCCACATCTTTAATACTGTGTGCAGATGTGGTCGTGTGACGAACTGGGAAAGTTCATAATGTTTTCTCTGAATACTGTGTGGGTGTCTCAGTTTCCCCTATGCAGTTCTTAAGTATCTAGGTGGTGGGAGAAGGGGGTGTGATTGTTGCAGAGACCTAGAAGGCAGATGTGATGCTGTGTGGACAGAAAATGGCTGACACTCTGTCTCCTGGCAACTAATGACCTGGGCCCCTCCTCTACAAAGGTGCCAGCTGAAGGTGTTGGAGAACAAAGAGATCAGGTGACCTCCTGGCCCAGGAAAGGGACAAAGCCCAGAGAAGGAGGGGCTGGAGAGTTTCAGTTTGGGGCTGGCTGGCAACATGGAGTGAAGTGCAGATGTGAGTGTCTGGCTCACTGCCCCATAAAATGGACCCGGCTGAGGGGTCCTGTTCTCTGTACCTACAAGCTCAGTTTTAGACTGTGTTCCTGTCATCTAATAAACCTCTGTTTTACTGACTGGCTAAGAGTCATGTCTGACTGTGAAGTTGGGGTGCAGGACCCTCTCTGGCTTCCCCAGGACCCCACCTGGGCAGACTCGCTGTGGAAAGTGCATGGAGGAGCAGAGGATGCTGAATGCTCCAAGGTCAGACCCAGGAAGGTGAAATCGTGCGAGCTTCCTGCCCTGAAGACAGTCTGCTCGCAGAGAGAAGACTTCACCAGAGTCCTGATTGACTTTGTAGGGAGCAGTTCCAGAGCATTGCCCAGGGACTCTGTGACAGGTCATCCCATCTCAAAAAAAGATAAATTGGAATTGGAAAAGATTCAGAAAAGGGCAACAAAAATTATTAGGGGTATGGAACAGCTTCCATATGAGGAGAGATTAATAAGATTGGGACTTTTCAGCTTGGAAAAGAAACGACTAAGTGGGGATATGGTAGAAGTCTAAATATGTTATCATTTTGTTGCTCTCTTCTGGACTTTCTTCAATTGATATAGACGTCTATAAAATTATGATGCTGAAAAAGTAAATGAGGAAGTGTTATTTACGCCTCAAAACACAAAAACTAGAGGTCTCCAACTGAAATGAATAGGCAGCAGTTTAAAACCAAACAAAAGGAAGTATTTTGTCACAAAACGCATAGTCAACTTGTTGAACTCTTTGCCAGAGGATGTTGTGAAGGCCAAGACTATAACAGAGTTAAAAAAAGAGCTAGATAAATTCATGGAGGGTAGGTCCATCAACGGCTATTAGCCAGGATGGACAGGGATGGTGTCCCTAGCCTCTGTTTGCAAGAAGCTGGGAATGGGCGACAGGGGATGGATCACTCGATGATTTCTGTTCTGTTCATTCTCTCTGGGGCACCTGGCATTGGCCACTTTCAGAAGGCAGGATACTGGGCTGGATGGACCTTTGGTGTAACCCCGTCTGGACATTCTTATGTTCTCTGCAGAGGTCACACCATACGGCCCAGGCTTTTCCCCATGTATAAGCAAGGCCTTTCCTTGCAGCTGTCATGTCAGAGGAGAGCTAAACAAGCTACAAGCAGGCTTCTGTGAGCAGACTAGCCCTGTGCCCTTCCCAGGCACATTCACAGGGACAGCTGATGCCTTTGGGCAAGGGGCATATTGCAGATTACCAGAGCTGGGTGAATAATAGATTTTTCGGTTCATTGTCAATTTAAAAAAATATAATTGTTTTCTGTTTGAACTGAAACAATTTTATTTTTGAAATTTTCAGCAAATCAAAAAGTTGAATAAAACATTTTGTTTCAGTTTTATGTATTTAAAAGTTTATAATTTAAGAAAAATATAATTAAGAAAATTTTGAGACAAAAAGTCATTTTAAATGAAAAAAATTGAAGCATCCCATTTTGAAAATGTTGAAATGTTTCATTCTGACTTTTTCAGCTTTTCCTCCCCTTTTTATGTTTTTTTTTTAAACGAAAACAATTCAGTGAAATTGACAGGATTCATTAAATGTTTTGGTATTGGCAAATTCATCTAGTCCAATCACCTGCTCAAAGCAGAACCAACACCAACTAAATCATCCCAGCCAAGGCTTTGTCAAGCTGGGCCGTAAAAACCTCCCTAGGTAACCCATTCCAGTGCTTTACCACCCTCCTAGTGAAACAGTGTTTCCTAATATCCAACCTAGACCTCCCCCCTGCAACTTGAGACCATTACTCCTTGTTCTGTCATCTGCCACCACTGAGAACAGCCTAGCTCCATCCTCTCTGGAACCCCCCTTCAGGTACTTGGAGGCTGCTATCAAATCCTCTCTCACTCTTTTCTGCAGACTAAACAAGCCCAGTTCCCTCATCCTTTCCTCAGAAGTCATGTGCCCCAACCCCCTGAGCATTTTCATTGCCCTCCGCTGGACTTTCTCCAATTTGTCCACATCTCTTCTGCAGTGGGGGCCCCAAAACCAGACGCTGTACTCCAGATGTGGCCTCACCAGTGCTGAATAGAGGGGAATAATCACTTCCCTCGATCTGCTGGCTCCTACTAATGAAGCCCAAAATGCTGTTAGCCTTCTTGGCAACAAGGGCACACTGCTGACTCATATCCAGCTTCTTATCCATCATAATCCCAGGTCCTGTTCTGCAGAACTGCTGTTTAGTCAATTGGTCTCCAGCCTATAGCAGTGCATGGGATTCTTTCATCCGAAGTGCAGGACTGTACACTTGTCCTTGTTGAACCATACCAGATTTCTTTTGGACCAATCCTCCAATTTATCTAGGTCACTCTGGACTCTATCCCTACCCTGCAGCATATCTACCTCTCCACCCAGCTCAGTGTCATCTGCCAATTTGCTGAGGGTGCAATCCATCCCATCATCCAGCTCATTAATGAAGATGTTGAACAAAACCAGCCCCATGACTGACCCTTGGGGCACGCCACTTGATACCGGTTGTCAGCTAGACATTGAGCTGTTGATCACTTCCCATTGAGCCTGACGATCTAGCCAGTTTTCTATCCACCTTATAGTCCATTCATCCAATCCATACTTCTTTAACTTGCTGGCAAGAATACTGTGGGAGATCATATCAAAAGCTTTGCTAAAGTCAAGATATATCACATCCACCACTTTCCCCATATCCACAGAGCCAGTTATCACATCGTAGAAGGCAATCAGGTTGGTCAGACATGACTTGCCCTTTGTGAATCCATGCTGACTGTTCCTGATCACCTTCCTCTCCTCTAAATGCTTCAAAATGGTTTCCTTAAGGACTTGCTCCATGATTTTTCCAGGGAGGTGAGGCTGACTGATTTGTAGTTCCCTGGGTTCTCCTTCTTCCCCTTTTTAAAGATGGGCACTATATTTGCAAAGTATCAGAAGGGTAGCCGCGTTAGTCTGGATCTACAAAAGCAGCAAAGAGTCCTGTGGCACCTTACAGACTAACAGATATTCTGGAGCATGAATAGCCACTTCATTGGATGCATGTTTGCCTTTTTCCAATTGTCTGGGACCTCCCCCGATCATCATGGGTTTTCAAAGATAACGGCCAATGGCTCTGCAATCACATCAGCCAACTCCCTCAGCACCTTCGGATGCATTAGATCTGGACCCATGGACTTGTGCATGTTCAGCTTTTCTAAATAGTCCTTAACCTGTTCTTTCACCACTGAGGGTTGCTCACCTCCTCCCCATACTGTGTTGCCCAGTGCAGCAGTGTGGGAGCAGACTTTGTGTGTGAAGACCGAGGCAAAAAAAGCATTGAGTACTTCAGCTTTTTCTACATCCTCTGTCACTAGGTTGCCTCCCTCATTCCGTAAGGGTCCCATACTTTCCCTGACCTTCTTGTTGCTAACATACCTGAAGAAACCCTTCTTGTTACCCTTCATATCCCTTGCTAGCTGCAACTCCAGTTGTGTTTTGGCCTTCCTGATTACACCCCTGCATGCTTGAGCAATATTTTTATACTGCTCCCTAGTCATCTGTCCAATTTTCCACTTCTTTTAAGCTTCCATTTTGCGTTTAAGAGCATCCTGCTCTCTTACACACAGGATAGCAGAACCCAGTCTCTGGAATTTGCTCCCACTGGGAATACATCTGTTTGTCTACATCAGGCATGGCTCCACTGAGCACAAATCTGTCTGCCCGAAGAAAGGTGCATGATGCCTCTCCCTGCTGAGGCTGTTAGATGATGGTCAAATCCCATGCACTCAGCCAGCTAGTCATGTCTCTCCCTGCGCTGATGTGCTTTTTGGAAATGCTAACTGGCCCAATGTAACTGCTGCCCAGATGCCGTGGTGATGGGCACTCTCTCAATGCTTGTAATAGTTAGGCTATGAGAAGTGCGAGTTTGGAGGAGGCCCTCTAGAGCTCCAGCACCTTGGGTCTGTTGCAGAGTCCTTTCCCCACTGGCTCCAACATAGGTACCGACTTCATGTGAAAAAAATAGTGGGTGCTCAGCACTCACCAGTGGGTGCTGCTGATCAGCTCCTCCTCCTCCCCCCGAGCGCCTCCCACCCGCCGGTGAGCCCTGCTGATCAGCTCCTCCTTCTCCCCCCCCCCCCGAGTGCCTCTCACCCGCTGGTGAACCCTGCCGATCAGCTCCTTCTCCCTCTCAGCACCTCCTGCCCGCTGTGGATCAGCTGTTCAGTGGTGTGCAGGAGGGGGCAGAGTGAAGGCGGGGTGCGCTCTGGGAAGGGGGCAGAAAGAGGCGGGATGGGGGTGTGGTTTAGGGGGAGGGGTGGAGTTGGGGCAGGGCCTGGGGCAGAGCCTGGGTTGAGCACCCCCCGGAAAGTTAGAAAGTTGGCACCTATGGCTCCCAATGCTTGGAATTGCAGGAGCAGTAACTGACGGCAGGGCTTGCAGCTTTTAGGGTTTTGAACCAAGAACTTGGCTGCCCAGGCACTGGGTTGCAGAACAGTGGAGGTCTCCAAAGGGCACTGAGGACTCCTGGGCTCAGCAGTGGGCAGGGGCACACAGCCAAGACAGGACGGATGGGTTGCAGAACTTCAGCCCAGCACACTATATGAAGCCTCTCAGGGCATATCTACACTGCATCTGAAACTCGTGGCTCTGGGCTCATGTTTGTGGACTCACTGTTTTCAAGCCCACACTGCATTGTAAAGCTGGATTTCCAATTGCTGGACCTATATCACACAACTGTGTTAATGCGTCCACATGCACTACACAGACTTTCTGACTCAGGTTTGCCGCTTGAACTGCATTCACACTGCAAGATGGCAGTGCTTGGACCTGCGGCCCAGTGGGACTTGGCTCAGTCCATGGGCTTGGGACCTGAGGGCTTACTGACCCAAGTCAGAAAGATTTGTGTGTGGATAATAAAGGGGTTTGGGCTTAAACCTGAATCTGAGTTTGGGTTTACAATACAGTGATGTCAGAGCACATGGAGCAGTTACACATTCAGGGAAACTAAACAGTTAGAAATCAAAATAAATAATAAAACATTCCCCCACCACATCCTTTGGCCTTGCTACAGGATCTCCTTGTCAGTGCAGTGACTTCATCCCACAGGGAGGGAAGGGAACAGGCAGGGCTAGAACCTGCAGAACAGACTCAGGGTGCCCATATGCCTGGGGGCAGGACTGCTACTCCCAGAGAGGCAGAAGGGGAAAGGCTGAGGCAGGGATCCTGAGGCATCTTATCTTTCTACTATATTGTTAGAATGTTCAGAGACAGGCAGACAGGAGCAGCCAGCATCACAAACAGACAGAAGCCTGACAGACCGTACTCAAAGAGTAGTTATCAATGGTTCGCTGTCAATCTGGAAGAGCATATCCAGCAGGGTCTCACAGAGGTCTGTCCTAGGGTCAGTACTATTCAGTATTTTCATTAATAACTTGGATGACTAATGGAAAATATGCTTATAACATTTGCTGTTAAAGGGATTAAGTTGGGAGGGCTTGCAAACACTTTGGAGGACAGGATTATAATTCAGAAGGATTTGAAATCACGGTACAATCAGAGGTGAAAGTAAGCCAGTATGCCCCAGTATGGCACACCGGCAAGAGCCAGTGCGCCGCACCAGGGTGGATCGGCTTCCCCTGGCAGCGATTTAAAGGGCCTGGGGCTCGGTGGCTGCTACCACCTCAGGCACTTTAACTTGCCACTGCAGCCCCGCCACTGCTACCCCAGGGCTCCGGCAGCAGGGCTCCAGGGACACTTTAAAGGGCCCGGGGCAGTAGCGACAGCCAGAGCCCTGGGCCATTTAAATCACCACCAGTGCTCCCGGCTGCCACTGCTACCCCAGGGCTCCGGCAGCAGGGCTCCAGGGACACTTTAAAGGGCCCTGGGCAGTAGCGACAGCCAGAGCCCTGGGCCACTTAAATCACCACCGGCGCTCCTGGCTGCCACTGCTACCCCAGGGCTCTGGCAGCGGGGCTCAGGTGGCGATTTAAGGGGTCCAGGGCTCCCACTACCACTACCCTCTGGGGCCCTTTAAATTGCCACCCGAACCCTGCTGCTGGAGCCCTGGAGTAGCGGCGGTGGTGCTCCGGTGGTGATTTAAAGGGCCAGGGGCTCCCAGCTGCTACTACTGCAGTGGAGCCCCAGGCCCTTTAAAGCTCCACCAGAGGCCAGAGTCTTGGGGTAGCAGCGGCAGCCAGGAGCCTCCTCCCAGGGTGATGTAAAGTGCCCAGGGCTCTGCTGCAGTAGTGGCAGCTGGAGCCCTGGGCTCTTTAAATCACCCACAGGGCTCCCAGCAGCCTCTGCAGCTGTTAGCTGCTCGGGTGATTTAAAGGGCCCGGGGCTCCCAGCTGCTGCTAACTTAGCCCCAGCCCCCAGCCCCAACCCTTTAAATCCTGATTTAAAGCGCCCAGAGATTTAAAGGCCCTGCCTCTTCTGGTTGAGGCCGTACCCCTCCAAAGGACTCCGGAGAGCCAGTAAGTCCTTTAAGTTACTTTCACCCCTGGGTACAATTCAATAAAGACAAGTGCAAAATACTTAGGAAGGAAAAAATGTATTGCACAAATACAAAACTGGAAATAACTGGTAGGCAACAGAGCTGCAGAAAAGGATGTGGGGTCAATAGTGGATCACAAACTGAATATGAGTCAGTAATGTGATGCAGTTGTGAAAAAAGCTAATATCATTCCAGGGAGTATTAACAGGAGTGTTGTTTGTAAGACATGAGGGGTAATTCTCCTGCTCTAATCAGCATTGGTGAGGCCTCAGCTGGAGTACTGTGTCCAGTTCTGGGGTCCCCACTTTAACAAAGATGTGCACAAATTGAACGTAAGAACAGCCACACTGGGTCAGACCAAAGGTCCATCCAGCCCAGTATCCTGTCTACCAACAGTGGCCAATTCCAGGTGCCCAAGAGGGAATGAATGGAACAGGTAATTGTCAAGTGATCCATCCCCTTTGCCCATTCCCAGCTCCTGGCAAACAGAGGCTAGGGACACCATCCCTGTCCATCCTGGCTAATAGCCATTGATGGACCCACCCTCCATGAACTTCTCTAGTTCTTTTTTGAACCCTGTTATAGTCTTGCCCTTCACAACATCCTCTGGCAGAGAGTTCAACATGTTGACTGTAGATTGAGTTAAGAAATACTTCCTTTTGTTTGTGTTAAACCTTCTGTCTATTCCTTTCATTTGGTGACCCTTAGTTCTTGTGTTATGAGGAGGAGTAAATAATACTTCCTTATTTACTTTCTCAACACTAGTCATGGTTTTATAGACTTCTTTATCAATTGGAGAGAGTTCAGAAAAGAGCAACAACATGATAACAGGTTTATTGATGAAGAGTGGTTGAAAACCTGGATTTCTTTAGTCTTGAGAGAAGAAGACTGAGGGGGCACCTGATAGCTTTCAAATATATTAAGGGCTATTATAAAGAGGACCATGATCAATTGTTCTCCACTTAGTAATTGGCTCAGTCTGTAGCAAGGGAGGGTCAGGTTAGATATTAGGAAAAACTTTTTAACTATGAGGGTAGTTAAATTCTGGGACAGGTGACCTGAGGAAGCTGTGGAATCCCTGTCATTAGCAGTTTCTAAGAGCAGATTAGACAAACACCTCTCAGGAATAGTCTAGATCAGTGGTTGTCAAACATTTGTTTTGCAGACCACTTGAAAATTGCTAAGGGCCTCGGCAGACCACTTAATGATCTTTCCAAATGTTGTTTGTCTCATTAGTTAATTATTGTAAAGCGCTTTGGATAAAAGTGCTATACAAAAAAAACTTAATAATTAACTTCTTTTGTTCTACAAATGAAAGCTTACAACTCATATTTTAATATCAGCAGTCTTCCTTTCTAATGCGATGGATGTGCCATCTCTGCCCCACCACAGCAGCCTCCAAGTGGGGACTGGAAAGGAGGGGTGGTGTCTTCCCCGACCACAGCAGCCGCAGTCCTGGAGCTGGGGAAAGTTGCCTCTTTCTCTGGCTGCTTCAGCACTGAATGTCCCAAATTCCCCCCACCCCCTCTTCTCACCCCACTGACCCCTCTCACCTGCTCCCTATTCCCCCAAGGCCACACCCTCACCTTACATTTACGTCTTCTCCAGGGTCCAGTCACCTAATTAGTGGAGCCACACTTGCGCAGTTCCACTAATTAGGTGGGTGGCCCTTCATTCTCTTGTGCGTGGCTGCCCAAGCTCGCAGCTTACAGGGAACTATCCACGGCCCCCCTGAATGGAGCTCGCAGACCACAGTTTGAGAACCTCTAGTCTAAATCTACTTAATCCTGTCTCAGCACAGGGGGATAGAATAGATATTTTCCTGAGGTCCCTTCCATACCCACACGTCTCTGAGGCTATGATAATGAGCTAGTAAATATTCATGGGGCATCACAGGGGGTGGAGAGGTATGAGCGAAAGGCAACAGTGAACAGGATCCTGATCTTCACCAAGGAGAGGAGCAATCCTTGCAAGTGTCTGCAAACTCTCATCTCTTCCCCTCAAAAACGCTATCTTGCACCCCTTGCACTGTCTGTACCCTTGGTGAAGTGTTTCTCATGTCTCTGGAAGGGCCACAGCCCCAGACAGGGCACACCTTACAGGACAGGACTCCTTAGTCTGTAGAGGAAGGGTAGCCAAGTGATTAGGTCTCAAATATGGGCTTTGGGAGACTCAGATTCAACTCCTTGCCACAGACTTCCTGTGGGACCTTGGACAAGTCACTTAGTGTATGTCTATACTAGAGCTGGAAGGTGTCAATTCCAGCTCAAGAAGACACACCCACATTACCGCTCATCAAATGAGCTTGCTAAAAATAAAGTGTAGCCACCAGAGCACGTGTGGCAGGAATCATAGAATACTAGGGTTGGAAAAGACCTCAGGAGGTATCTAGTCCAACGCCCTGCTCAAAGCAGGACCAACACCAACTAAATCATCCCAGCCAGGGTTTTGTCAATCTGGGCCTTAAAAACCTCGAAGGATGGAGATTCCACTACCTCCCTAGGTAACCCATTCCAGTGCTTCATCACCTTCCTAGTGAAATTGTTTTTCCTAATATCCAACCTAGACCTCCCCCATTGCAACTTGAGACCATTGCTCCTTGTTCTGTCATCTGTCACCACTGAGAACAGTCTAGATCCAGCCTCTTTGGAACCCCTCCTTCAGGTAGCTGAAGGCTGCTATCAATCCCCAGCACACACACACACACACACTTCTCTTCTGCAGACTAAACAATCCCAGTTCCCTCAGCCTCTTCTCATAAGTCATGTGCCCCAACCCCCTAATCATTTTTTTTGCTCACTGGGCTCTCTCCAATTTGTCCACATCCCTTTTGTAGTGGAGGGACCAAAACTGGACACGGTATTCCAGATGTGGCCTCACCGGTGCCGAATAGAGGGGAATAATCACTTCCCTCGATCTGCTGGCTATGCTCCTACTAATACAGCCCAATATGCCGCTGGCCTTCTTGGCAACAAAGGCACACTGTTGACTCATAACCAGCTTCTCATCCACTGTAACCCCAGGTCCTTTTCTGCAGAACTGCTGCTTAGCCAGTTGGTCCCCAGCTTGTAGTGGTGCATGGGATTCTTCCTTCATAAGTGAGGACTCTCCACTTGTCCTTATTGAACCTCATCAGATTTCTTTTGGCTCAATCCTCTAATTTGTCTAGGTCACTCTGGACCCTATCCCTACCGTCCAGCGTATCTACCTCTCCTCAGCTTAGTGTCATCCGCGAACTTGCTGAGGGGCAATTCAGCCGATCATCCAGCTCATTAATAAAGATGTTGAACAAAACCGGCTCCAGGACTGAACCCTGGGGCACTCCACTTGAGGTTAGCCATCCTGAGTACAATCCCATCTGAGACCATAGATAAGTACTCAGAGCAGACAGCCCCTCCACAGAGGCTATACTTCTATTTCAGCATGCTAGCTCAGTCAGAGAGTGTGTGTGTCTCCTCGTGCTGGAATTTAACCTTCCAGTTCCAGCATAGACAGCTTGTCTGTGCCTCAGGCCCCATTTGTAGAACAAAGATAATAGAACTGCTGCCCTCAGAACTCATAAGGACAAATGCAGTCACAATTGTGAGTTGCTGAGATAGGACAGTGACAAGGGCCCAGTAAGTCCATGCCATGTGGACTGAGAACCCTGAGCAGGGTAAGCTTCAGACACCAGCCTGGTGTCCTGCTCCTGGGGGCCTCTCTTCTTCTATCCATGTTGCTTTGTTCTGCTGCCTAGTGCCCTTATCCACATAAGTATTTACTGAGATAGGCTCTACAAGGAGGGGATGACAGTCCCTTATTAATACCCATCACCTGCATCCCAAATCCAATCCAGACTGCATTCCTGGCTTCAACACAAAGGTTCATTCCTGGTTTTATGGTCCCATTTTTACAATGTAAATAGTCCTTTGGAAGGTCACACACAAGCACACACAATGTACTTCCACCTTCACATTTTCAAAGCAGCATTCCCCACTTCAGGAACTCTCATGCCCTGTATCCTAGCTGTATGCATGGTACCTGTCCTGGCTGGAGAGGTTAGCTTGATTCCAACTCACTGACTACTTCCATGCCTCTGATTCCTCTCTAGATCAAAGGTGACTCGTTGACAGACAAACATTGAACTGTCACATCACACTAAAGAACCAAGAACTGGGAGAAAATAGCCAAGAGTGTGTAGAGGGTAATTGTACCATGAGTGAGGCAGCTCTATAACCCCTTTGCACCACATACAACCTATGTCCCTAGCCACAGTCACTATACAGTTCTCCCCATTGTAAGTTGCTGAGCAAATCATGCCAGAAACACTTGATGGCTTTGTCTGGCAGATCTACAAAACAAAGGGGGTAAATTGGTAGTTAATAGCACACGCCACTAAGCTGAGGAGCTGGAGTGAATTTACAGAGGGCTGTTATCTACCTGTGTCTAGGTCTCAGCTCACGTAGTGCAGGCGAGCTGCTATATTAAACCTCATCACATCATGCAGAGACATGGCCCACATAAGGGAACAGGACTGGTTAATATCCTCGCCTGTACTGGCTGGGGTTAGCAAATGACACCCTACACCAGAATCTCTGCAAATAGTGTCACTAGTTGCCAGGAGGTGCCCCTTCATGGGGCTGGATAACTTACAGATTATGGCTGAGCAGACACTGCTTCCCAATTGGATTTGCTATTTGAGGAATGTGGTTGGTCACCGCTGTCACAGGAATGGTTTTCTCTTCCCAGTTGGATTAGGAAGCATTTAAACTAGGAGATAAAGGCTAAGAGTCTCTGTCTGGAGCCTGGTATTGTTTGGGCTCCGTACATGACTGAAGCATCCCCGCGATAGTGACTGGCTGCTAGCAAATAATGCAGAATGCACTGCCCCATAGGGATAATCACTGGTGCTTTGACGACTGCTGTTCACTTCCTGTAATGCTGAGTATGCCAAACTCTCCCAAGTAGTGAATAATTCAATCCCACAAATCAGAACGAACAAAAATGGCACTTTTACTTGCAAAAAACATGCACCCTTTTTTTTTAACTGTGCAAGCAACCATGAGGAGGGGCAGCCAAGCAGAGACCAGCGTGGTGGCATTTGAGTAAATCCCCTATCCCATTAGGGGGTCCTGTAGACAGCAGGAAATGTCCATCTGTGTTATGCTAATGCAAGGTGGCCACAGGGGCTGGGAGGCTGATGCCCCAGGATGCAGGCAAGTTCTGAGGGTTGCTAAAGGACAGTATGTCATTCAGAAGGTTGGGAAATGCTGCTCTTGCTCAATTCCCCACAACTGTAATCTTTGGCCCCACCGATGTGCACAATTCACTGGTTACAGAGTGCAGCAAGACACTGAGCTGATCAGAGCACTTGAGTCACTGAGATCACCACACTTTGTGCTCCATTGTGACTCTTACTTTTTAAATATTTCCTCTACAAAGGGAAGGAGATGGGGCTAAAAAAGCCTACCCATTTTAAAGGTCACAAACTCAGTAATCACTAAGCAAGAAAAGTAAGGGAAATCTATGGAACAGCAGTTAAAAATCCACTTTTCTGAATGGTTTGTACTTGGTGTTAAAATGACTGATAGTTTAAAAATAATTAGCAAATTCTTCAAATGAGATGGAAGCATGTACAGTATGGCAACGTGTAAGGCGGGCATGAATGGCGGGTATCGTAGGTTGGGGGATACTGTGCATCCCTAAACAGCCAGGCATACCCTCGCCCATGCTCCACTCCCAGGCCCCTCTGCACAGTGGCCTTGTCTGGGGCTGGGGCCATGCCACCCACCCTCCCAGCGCTTCATGGTTGGGGGGGGCACCCTCATCTGGGGTGGGGCTGGCAGCCATGGGAGGGTGAGTCTGGGCTCCCATGGGCAGGCGGCATGTGATGTGGATCTTAGATTCACAGAGTTTAAGGCCAAATGGAGCAATTAGATCATCTAGTCTGACTCTTCTATGTCACAGGCCAGAGAATTTCATCAAGTTATGCCTGAGTTGAGCCCAGTAACTTGTGTTTTCTTAAAGCTTCTTCCAGAAAGGCAGCCAGTTCTCACATGAAGACTCCAAGAGACAGAGAATCCACCACTTCCTTTGGAAGTTTGTTCAAATGGTTAAAGTACCCTCACTGATGTTAATGTGTGCCTAATTTCTCATTTGAATTTCACTGGTTTCAGCTTCCAGCCTTTGATTCTTGGCATGCCTTTCTCCACTGGATTAAAGGGCCCTTTAGTTCAAAGAGTTGCTGCAAACTGGACGTTAGTTGGCAAATAGGTCTTGCCTGCAGGAAGTCCATGTCTTGCTTATAGAGCAAAAATATCTTTGAACTGAGACAAAGTTCAGGCTATATCACACCTGTATACTGCCTGTATTGCTGTATGCATCAGAAATAAGGACCCTCTACAGGCATACTTGGAGTGGCCTGAGGCATTCCACAAGTGCTGCCAGCATCAAATACCGAGTATAAAGTGATTTGACTTTGTGTGATGCTGACAGGCCAGCTGAGGTCAGGGCAATAAGTCAGTTGTGTGTGAATATTAACGGAATGTTGTGTAATACTTCACTTGAGTGCTAATTTAGTTAAAAAGAAATGCAAACGATATTGTCTTAATTTATCTGTAACATGTTGATTGCTATCAATTAACAGTATG
The DNA here is from genome assembly GCF_003597395.2 of Chelonoidis abingdonii. Lineage (NCBI taxonomy): Eukaryota > Metazoa > Chordata > Testudines > Testudinidae > Chelonoidis > Chelonoidis abingdonii. The sequence goes on along the minus strand of NC_133774.1, from coordinate 258,774 downwards.
TGTATCCCTGTACTTACCAGTACTTAACCTTAGATCAAAAGGGTGTATTAGCAAATAAGAATTTACTTGATGTATAAAGTTCATGAAAACTAATGAAGGATTGTTGTATGCTGTTACATTACAATTTACATAGCATATATCGCGGTAATTACATTTACCCATCAAATTGGATTGGAGCCTTGGAAATGTAAATTAAGAAGGTTGCTAACTTCAAAGCAAGGGCCATTTAGTTCACAATGGAAATTCACACAAACTCAATCTGCATTCCTCACACACAGCCGGAGGACAGAGTTCAGATTGTCTTCTGTTAGCAGAGTCTATAAATAACTGGTTTAAGGGAATGATCTGCATCTCTGAACTGTTTGTAGACTCACAGGGAATGCTCTAGATGCAAGACAGAGATCCCCAAAGTTGTTTTGGGTAACCCTGAGAGACTTATGGAAAACTAGCAGATTGCTACATCTCAGCTATCATTTTGGACTTACAAACTTGGACTCACCTGTTAATGTATTTTGATTGATTTAACCTGTCAATAACACTCATTTCTTTTTCTTAGCTAATGAACTGTTAGTTAGTTTACTAGAGAAATTACCTGCTTGTATTGTCTTTGGTGCGAGATCAAGAGTATCCATTGACTAGGGGTAAGTGACCAACCCTTTTGGGTTGGGAGTAACCTGAAGAAGTGTGATTTTTGTTAATAACCTTTTATCACTAAGTTCAGTTTGTCTGGGTAGCAAGACAGGCTGGGCAGTGTAAGGGGACTGTCTGTGACTCCTTGGAAAGATTGGTATAGTGATCCAGGCGCGCACATTTGTTACTGGCTTAGTGAAATCTAATTATAGAATATACCCCCAGTTTGGGGTGTCTGCCCTATTTCCTGACAGTCTGACCTGAGATTGGCACTCTCAGTTGTGAACCTCTCCAGACAGCATGATATCAAGCTTAACACAGCTTGACTTCGTGTGAAATGTCATAATCTAACCAAGACTGGCCTTCCTTCAGTGGTTCAATACATTCAAAAGTGCCGCTGCATGCGCCTCAGCCCCGTTGCCAGAATGGACACCCCGCCCCCAGTATACTGTGCTCTTAACCTCTCCACTAGTACATGAAGGGATACATGCCCTGACCCTGCCCAGCCCACCAGCAGGGTCACCCCAGAGACTTGTGTTTGCAAGATTGAGCCAGATCTGGGAACTTCAGTACAGGATAACAGCTATAACCAAGGGGATGTTCTCTTCACTAAGGTCCAACCTTATTAGTAAACTTCTCCAGCACCCTTTTAAATGACCAAATGCACATTCAACCACCATTCTGTGCTTGCGGAGCCTATAGGTGAACCGTTCCTTACTGCTGTCCAGATGGACAGTGTATAGCTTCAGGAGCCATGGGAACAAGGGATAGGCTGGTTCCCACAGGATAACTTTTCCCTCCTCCGCACCCCACTCACCGGTGTTGTACCATCAACTGTGGTTGCTCTGGCTGGTGTAACAGTCTCAGTAGACTGTGTGAATCAGTGGCTGCCCCAGGAATTGAAATTAGGGGGGGTGTTTGAATTTACAGGGGGGGTGTCAGGTCCAATGAGATATATAAAAGAGATATGAATAAAGTAAATGTTTTGTTAGGATTATTTAAATTTAACGTAAGGAAAATGCAAGTTACTCCAAAACACATAACAGATCTAGATTTCTAAAAAAAAAAAAATTAAAAAAATGTATTTAATTTAAATTGACTTTTGAAAAGTGAGCCATCATGGGGTAAGAGGGCCGTCCTCTCATGGATCAGTAACTGGTAAAAAGATGGGAAACAAAGGGTAGGAATAAATGATCAGTTTTCAGAATGGAGAGAGATAAATAGTCGTATCCTTGAGGGGTCAGTACTGGGACCAGGAGCACTGTTCAACATATTAATCTGGAAAATGGGTTAACAGTGAGATGGGCAACATTTGCAGATACAGAAATTCAAGATAGTTAAGTCCCAGGCAGACTGCGAAGAGCTAACAAAGGGATCTCACAAAACTGAGTGACTGGGCAACAAATGGCAATTGAAATCAATGTTTGATAAATGCAAAGTAATGCTCATTGGAAAGCAATCTCACTATACATACAAAATGATGGCATCTGAATTAGCTGTCACCACTCAAGAAAGAGATCTTGGAGTCATTGTGTATAGTTCTCTGAAAACATCCACTCAACGTGCAGCAGCAGTCACAAAAGCAACAAAGTTGGAATCATTAAGAAGGATAGATAATAAGACAAAATATCATATTGCCTCTATATAAATCCATGGTACGTGCACAACTTGAACAGTGTGTGCAGATTCTGGTCACCCACCTAAAATATGTATATTGGAATTGGAAAGGTACAGAGATGGGCAACTATAATAATCAGGGTATGAAACAGGAGGAGAGATGAAAATGACTGGGAATTTTCAGCTTAGAAAAGAGATGACAATGAGGATATGAAGAAGTCTACAAAATCTTGACTGGTGCGAAGAAAGTGAATAAGGAAATTTTTATTAATCCTTCACAATAACAGCGAGAATTAGCAGTCACCCAATGAACTTAATAGCAGCAAGTTTTAAAAAAAAAAAGGAAGTACTTCTTCCACAACATAAAGTCAACCCAGAGAACTCTTTGCAGGGATGCTGTGAAGACCAAAACTATAACAGGATTATAAAAAGAACTAGATAATTCTGGAGAACAGTCCATCTGTGCTATTAGCCAGGATGGGCAGAAATGCAATACCATGCTCTGAGGGTCCTAGCCTGTTTGCCAGAAGCTGGAAAGGGCAACAGGGGATGGTCACTTGATGATTACTTGTTCTGTTCATTCCCTCTGAAGCGCCTAGCCTTGACCACTGTTGTAAGACAGGATACTGGCTATATGGACATTGGTCTGATCCAGTATATCCATTCTTATGTAAAATTAATTATAATAATAAAAATGTTTAGTACAGAAACTCCCCAACATAATGACTTCTAAGATAGCAACAATGTGAGATAACACCTTGGCAAATAATGCATTTTAAAAATCTGGCTACTAGGAAATATTTATATAAGTTTCATTCCTAGTCACACAAATCTAGCATTCTGGAGCAAAGTGAATAAAATATTGTCCAACAAAACAATGTTTATTTAACTTTCCCTCCTCCGCACCACTCACCGGTGTTGTCCTTGTCAGTGAGAGTAGACTCAGAGTTCAGAGGTGTTTTCACGTGAGTACACCTTCCAGGTGGGGGACAAGAAGGCACCTTGCTTGTTCCTCCAGGTGCTTACTGTTTGCTCTGGCCACGGCTGTTCGTTTTGCCATCTATCAGAGGGTAGCCGTGTTAGTCTGGATCTGTAAAAGCAGCAGAGAATCCTGTGGCACTTATAGACTAACAGACGTTTGGAGCGTGAGCTTTCGTGGGTGAATACCCACTTCGTCAGACGCAGGATGGAAATTTCCAGGGCCATCGTTCACTCCACCGCTCTGTTGCCAATGGCCCTGTGCAGTCACCTCTGCTGCACCTGCCCCGTGACCTCTGCGAGTTGATCTCTTGAGGTTCCACCAGCTCTCAGTCATTTCAGCTGAGTTCTCTTGGGGGAACCTCGCTGGCTAGTGCAGTCTGGGCTGTCTCTTCCACAGAAATCTTTAGGTAAAAGGCGAAAGATTATACGAAATGAAGAAAAACCAGACAGGAACACTGTCCCGGGTCCCCACAACAGAACTAGCACTTAGACCTGATTGTCAGTGATTCAACTGCAGTGGTCACTTAACAGAACAAAAGGCTATCTATGGAGCCTAATCAGCTCTGTCTTTAAAACAGTGGAGAGGGACAGATCCCCACTCTCTCTCTTGATGCCTTCAGATCATCACAGGCTAAGTACAGTTCTACTGCCCTTTACTCATACAATAAGAAACAACATTCATCTCCCGCCCGCCCCCACATTCAAGTGTTTGTAACCCAACCCAGCCAAAATCTATCACTTGACAACACAGCTCTGTTTGCTGGATATCTAGGTAGATTAGGTGTGAATGTAAATGTAATCTGGCCCCGCAGCCCCAGCTTCATCATCTAGCTGTCAGGGAGAGCTCATTTAGACTTTGCTTACAAATCATTCATTTGAATATTAGGTTGGCCAACATCATGAATGCACTGACATCAAACAAGAGCTGTATAAGGAAGCAAGGAAGCAAGTCTGATGTTCATACTTTTCAAATCTAGTACACTTTTTCAGATACACATTTTGTCATACACTGTATAAGCTTTTATAAGTGTGTATTATGTTTCAGTTTAAATTCAGATTTCCAAACAGTCACTAAATTGGTATGTAACTAGCCACAAACTAGGGTGGTGGTTGGAAATTTCAGGGGGAGTGTATTATCCCCCGGGGAGGGTTCTGGAGAAATCACTGGTGTGAATTGATGATGATGATTTAGTACCTTGGTATATCTCCCAGAAAGGGCACTGATATACACAATCAAGTCACCTCTCAGTCTTCTTTTGGTAAAGTAAATTAATTAAGTCCTTAGTCCTCTTGCTGGATGGAAGGGCTTGTCTACACAATGTGGGTAAACACAACTATGGGGTGTGATGTCTCCAAGTGCACTGTGTTACACATTAAAGTAGTTTTGGAGGATGAGCTTTCTCGTGGGGCACTGTGTATACACATGAAGATGCGAACGGAGGTAGGATAACCCTAGGCATGGCCCAATCATCTAAATAAGTACTTTGCCTCGGTCTTTAATAAGACTAGTAGGAGTTTACTTGACGATGGTAGGGATGACATTTACGGGAAAATGTGGGATAGTGGCCAGGTGGAATTTACCGCAATGCTGACCAATTAGATGCCAACACATTAGGTCAGCTGTAATGGGACAAATCATCGGCTGGACAGCCGACATATCTCCACCCGAGGATATTAAGGAACTGGCGCGTGAAGGCATTTTTTCGAGCCCGTTAGCCGAGAATAATTTAAGGCGAATTCGGTAAACGTCGGGGGTTGTGCACGTACGACTGGAGAATTGTCTAACGTAGTTTCCTATTTTAAGAAAGGGAAGCAAAGTTGATCCGGGTTCATTATCAAGGCCTGTTAGCTTGATGTTGTCGTGTAGTAAGGTTACTTGGAAAACATTTTAAGGGACCAGTCCAGTCCCTATGCGACAACCTGGGTCACATGGTAAATTGGACGAATTTGCAAGCATGGATTTTAGCTAAAAGGTAGTATCGTGCCTCTACCAACCTGATCTCCTTCTTTTTTGAGAAGGCTGACGTGATTACTACTACAAAGGATTACATGGGACTAGTATCTAATTTACCGTCATTCAGTAAGGCCCTGAATTAATGACGGCAATCCCGATGTGGCCCACTGTTAGTTACATTGGAAAAAGAATGGGGATGAATGTGAAAGTTGTAAGGTGGATAGGAACTGGTTAAAGGGTGTAGAGACTCCAGCGGGTCGTATGCTGAAGGGTGAACTGTCAGGTGCGAAAGGAGGGTTCACTAAGCGGAGTCCCTCAAGGATCAGGGTTTTGGGACCGATCTTATTTAGAACTACTTATTACTGACCTTGGCACAAAGAGCGGGAATGTGTTAATAAAGTTGCGGATGACACGAAGCTGGGGGTATTGCTAACACGGTGGTGAAGGACCGGCTGGATACTTGTACTATTCAGGAAGATCTGGACCACCTTGTGTACACCTGGAAGTAATAGTAATAGGATGAAATATAATAGTGAAAAGTGCAAGGTCATGCACTTAGGGATTATATATAAGAATTTAGATATACGTTGGGGACGCATCAGTTGGAAACGACGGAGGAGGAGAAGGACCTTGGGGGGTATTGGTTGATAGCAGGATGACTATGAGGCCGCCAATGTGATATGGCTGTTAAAAAAGCAAATGCGGTTTTAGGATGCATCCGGGCGAGGTATTTCCAGCAAGGAGAAGGAGGTGTTAGTGCCGTTATATACGGCGCTGGTGAGACCCCACCTGGAACTATTGTGTGCAGTTCTGGTGTCCCATGTTTAAGAAGGATGAATTCAAACTGGAACAGGTTCAGAGACGGGCTACTAGGATAGGATGATCCGAGGAATGGAAAATCTGCCTTATGAAAGGAGACTCAAAGAGCTTGGCTTGTTTAGCCTGGCCAAAAGAAGGCTCCGGGGGATATGCTTGCTCTATTAAATATATCAGGGGGATTAACGTTAGGGAGGGAGAGGAATTATTTAAGTTTAGTACTAATGTAGGCACAGGACGAATGTGGTACAAACTGGATATTAGGAAGTTTAGACTTTGAAATTAGACGAAGGTTTCTAACCATTAGGGGAGTGAAGTTCTGGAACGGCCTTCCAGGGAAGTAGTGGGGCAAAAGACTTATCTGGCTTTAAGACTAAGCTTGATAAGTATATGGAGGGATGTTATGATGGGATAGTTTTAATTTGGGCAATTGATTTTGGATTATCGGCAGATAAGTCTGCTCAATGGTCTGTGAGGGGATGTTGGATGGGATGGGAACTGAGTTACTGCAGAGAATTCTTTCTTGGGTGCTGGCTGGTGAGTCTTGCCCACATGCTCAGGTTTAGCTGATCGCCATATTTGGGGTCGGGAAGGATTTTTCCTCCAGGGCGGATTGGCAGGGGCCCTGGAGGTTTTTCGCCTTCCTCTGCAGCGTGGGGCATGGGTCGCTTGCTGGTGGATTCCCTGCAGTTGAGGTCTTCAAATCTCAATCAAACTAGATGATCATATTGGTCCCTTCTTGACCTATGAGTCTATGAGTCTATGGTCTGTGATGGAGTGCGTGCCTCACCAGCAGCACCCTGCACTGATGCACAAGGACAATGCAGGTAGCTATTCCAAAAGTGCAACTTCCGCAGGTGTGTGTGTGGAGAGTTTGCTTTGTCAGCTCACATAAGGAACAAAACGACTCTGTCACTAGGGAGATGAGTGACGGGTACATCAGTCGTCACGAAGGTTGCCCTGTATTGTCAGTCGCAATTTCATGGTAGTGCTCCAAATGGAACACACACCACAGTGTTTCTATGCAACTTCATAGAATATGCCAGTGCATGATCATAATCCCGAGCAGGAGCTCTCACCTGTGCCCTCTTGCTATGGCATCTCAAATACCCTTGTGCCGCACTGCCAGTATCTCAGAGCCAAAGTAGGGTCCGCCCGTGTGACATAGTGATGTCTGCCAGCAGCCCTGCTGCAAGCATTGAAAAAGAAATTCATGTGTTACCCGATGCAATCACAGAGCAGTTGCACACTGGGCGCTGTTTTCTCGCTCGTGAAACAAGCACTTACTGGTGGACCCACATTCGTTTTGCAGGTATGGGGATGACAAACAGTGGCTGCAGAACTGTTCAAATGTTGGTAGGTTCCTTCCAGAACTTTGTGCGGGCAGCTCTCCCCGTCCGTGCAAGGTTCACCACACAAAATGAGAGTGTTTCTGACAGTGAGAGCGAAGTGGTGATTGCTATTTTGAAGCTTGCAACACCAGACAATTACCAGTCAGTGGGGAATCAATTTGGAGTAGGTAAATCAACTGTGGGAGCTGCTGTGCTCCAGGTGTGCAGGGCCATTAATTGAATTCTGCTATGAAGGGTAGTGAGTCTGGGAAATGTGCAGGCATAGTGGATGGGTTTTCCATGATGGGGTTCAAAGTCTGGTGGGGTGATAGATGGCTGCATATCCCCATCTTGGCACCAGACCACCTTGCCAAAGAGTACATAAACCGAAAGGGATACTTTTAAATGGTGTTGCAAGTGCTGATGGATCACAGGGGGCGTTTCATTGACATCAACGCAGGATGGTCAGGAAAAGTTCATGATGCGCACATGTTTAGGAATTCAGGTCTGTTAAAAAATCTGCAATCCAGGACTTTCTTTCCGGACGATAAAATTAAAATTGACAACGTTAAGATGCCAATATTTATCCTGGGGGACCCAGCCTACCCCTTGCTCCCATGGCTTATGAAGCCATACACTGGCCATCTGGACAGCAGTAAGGAACGGTTCACCTATAGGCTCAGCAAATTCAGAATGGTGGTTGAATGTGCCTTTGGTCACTTAAAAGGGCGTTGGAAAAGTCTACTAATAAGGTTGGATCCTAGTGAGGAGAACATCCTCATGATTATAGCTGTGTGCTCCATAATATCTGTGAAAAAAAGCGGGAAAATTCTGTGCAGCGGTGGGCAGTTGAGACAGATCGCATGGCAGCCATTTTTGAGCAGCCAGACACCAGGGCAAGGGACACTGTATATCCGTGAGGCTCTGAAAAGTCATTTCAATAATAATGAGTCACAGTAATGTGAGCTGCTTGTCTGCATTGTGCTTTCCCAAACCTTCACCTGGCTTGTATCACTGTCCCCATAAACCAACCCCCTGCTCAAGCCCACTGCTTCTACTCAATAAAGAACATTTATTTCTCAAATCCATTTACTTTATTTAACAAACATAAGTGAAGAGAGAGAGCAGAAAGAAAAGGTAAACTTGGGGAAAAGGGGTTGTAAAGTTGGAACAGGAGAAACATTTTCATCAAAGGTCTGTGAATGGGTGCCTTCTGTCCCTTGTACCCTCCCCTCTCCTCTCACCCCCCAAGTTAAGTGAAAGGGATAAAGGACTTTTTAACCACGTCTCATGGAACACTTTGGGGAGGGTGATTCTGTGCTAGGTGATGCTGGGTGGCTGTCCACCAGGGTCTGCAGAGGGACTCTACCCTCCTGCTTCTGTTCCTGCAGTTCAACCAGACATCTCAACACGTCTGCTTGGTCCTCATAATCCAAAGCATCTCATCCTGTGCCACACGCTCTCACTCATTGGAAGCTTTCCTGTGCTCCATGTCCAATTCTCAGACAGTGAAATCCTCCACACACAGCTCTGCATCAGTCATCCCAGGAGCAGGGATAGCTCAGGGGTTTGAGCATTGGCCTACTAAACCAAGGGTCGTGAGCTCAATCCCTGAGAGGGCCATTTAGGGAAGTGGGGTAAAAATGTGTTTGGGGATTGGTCCTGTTTTGAGCCGGGGGTTGGACTAGATGACCTCCTGAAGTCCCTTCCAACCCCGATATTCTATGATCTCAGTGAGCATGTCCTCCTGCATTCTCTTTCATCTCCTGCTAATCAGCGGAAGTCTGCTTTCAGGTGTTGATGACCTGCCAAAGGACACATTTCTAGCTGTCAGTCAGGGGGGAAAATAAAGGAGCCATTGTACATGAATAAAATGTTTCCCTAGCAAGGCATAAAACAAAAACCCTTATTACAGTAGGTGCAAGCCATAACAATCAGAATCTGTAACCGTTCTCTGTGCTGTTTTGCTGCTCCAGCCCTGGTGAGTAGGCACCCCTCTCCCCCTTTCAAGTAGTTGAAGGCTGCTATCAAATCCCCCCTCACTCTTGTCTTCTGCAGACTAAATACCCCCAGTTCCCTCAGCCTCTCCTCATAAGTCATGTGCCCCAGCCCCCTAATCATTTTTGATACCCGCCGCTGAACTCTCTCCAGTTTGTCCACATCCCTTCTGTAGGGGGAGACCAAAACTGGATCCAATACTCCAGGTGTGGCCTCACCAGTGCCGAGTAGAGGGGAATAATCACTTCCCTCGATCTGCTGGCAATGCTCCTACTAATACAGCCCAATATGCCGCTGGCCTTCTTGGCAACAAGGGCACACTGCTGACTCATATCCAGCTTCTCATCCACTGTAATCCCCAGGTCCTTTCCTTACGTCTAAGGCTCAGTCCCCTAGACCAGTTTCAGTGATTTCAGTTCCAGTGGTCGCTGGGAAGGGAGAGGGACTCTCTAATCAGCTCTGTCTTTGAACTTTGGAAAGGGAGGACTCAAATGGGGTATACAACCCTGTAGAGAGGTTAGCCGGGGCTTGTCTCTCTCTTGGGCAGCCGGGAACCAAACTGCCTCACTAAACTCGGGAAGATGTCTTTTGGGGAATTAGTCCAGCCACGGGAGTCTTCCTCTGTGGCCTTTGTGAGGGCAGAAATAAACACAGTTAGCCCAGGACGGGGCAGGGCAGGGCCATGGTGAGTCAGGCACTCTGGCAGGGCTGAGCAGTAACAGTACAGGCAATGGTGAGCTCAGGCCGTAGGTCAGGGTGGGGCAATGGTGAGTCAGGAGTTCAGGCCCTCAGGTACGGGCTGAGCAATAACAATAGGCCCAAGCCTCCAAAGGCCAGGGAGAAGGGGAGACATCCACCTGCGAGGTGGGTGGCAGGAGGGATGCAGGTCTGACCACTCCACTGTGTCCCAGCCTGGGGCCCTAACAGTGGCAGAAGACCTGCTGCTGTGTCACTGGGGACAGGGCCAGCTTTATGACCCGCGGGGCCCGACTGGAATACTCGGCGATGGTCTGAGGCTTTGGCAGCATTTCGGCGGTGGAGGGTCTGCGCTGGGTCTTCCACAGCACTGAAGGACCCCCTCCCACCGTCGAAATCCCCCGGAGCGGACCGCCTGCAGCCAAAATGCCACCGAAGACCCCCGGAATGGACCCCCTGCCACCGAAATGCTGCCGAAGACCCCAGGAGCAGGGCTCCCCCAGGCGTGGGCGTAGGACCCTCTTCAGCGCAGGGCCCGATTCCAGGGAATCAGTGGAATTGGCGTAAAGCTGGCCCTGAGTGGGGATACTGGCTGCAACACACTGACATGGGTTCTGGCAGTGCTGCAGCCTGATTAGGGTTGGCTGCCCCCAGGCTACTTCCAGACTCCCCTCTTCAGGTACCTGGGTCAGGGTGGTGTCCTCAGGGGCGTCCAGCACCATGAGTTCCTCAGAATAGCTGGTGAGGGGCAGGCTTGGCAACTCCTCTGGGTAGCTGGAGTGGAGCAGGTCGGGCCAGTCCTCGGGTTTACCGCTGCTGGGGTTTCCCAGTTGCGAGCTAGGCTGGAGGCATCTGTCCTCCTTGGCACCTCCTCTCCCAGTGAGCTCTGAGGTCAGCCCTTTATACTTCTAGGGCAACGCCTGGCCCTCTGGGGGGCAGGCTCAGAACTCCTTGGCTCTGCCCACTCTGGTGTCTGCAAGGACTCGTCTCTCTCTCCAGGGCAGCTGGGAACCACATCACCTCACTTCAGACCCTTACACGGAGTCTTTACCACCAGGTAGGAGCACCTGTCCCTACCACTTCTCCTTTTCACTGGGATTTTGGCTCACTACATTGCAGACCAGAACACACCAACTCAAAGCGGCCTCAGATCATGCCAGAACAAAAGATGAAAAACCTGCAGACTTATCTCCACTGCTAATATGATCAACATCCCCACCCCCCACAACACACCTTTCAAGATCCATGGGACATACCCATGCACAGGCACCGACTCTGTGGTGCTCTGGCACTGGAGCACTCACGGGGGGGGAAAATGGTGGATGGTGAGCACCCATTGGCAGCCCTCTTATCAGCTCCTTCCATCCCCAGTGCCTCCCAGCTGGCCCCACAGATCAGTGCCTTGTCCTTCCTGCACCTCCTGCCCACCACAATCAGCTGTTTCAAGGTGTTCAGACAGTTTGGAGGGGGGGAAGGAAGAAGTGGAGATGAGGAGGCAACTCGAGAGAGGGGGCGGAACTAGGTGGGAAGTGGCAGAGTGGGGGTGGAGCAGGGACAGGAAGAGTTGGGGCAGCAGTGGGGCCTTGGGAGAAGGGGTGGAGTGGGGGCGGGACCTGGGGCAGAGCTGGGGGTCGAGCACCCCTGGCACTTTGGAAAGTCAACACTTGTGTACCCATCCCTATCACAACATGATACAAACATCACATCATAAACAAACTAGGGAAATGCAACCTAGATGGAGCTACTATAAGGTGGGTGCAAAACTGGTTGGAAAAACCATTCCCCAAAAGTAGTTAGTTATCAGTGGTTCACAGTCATACTGGAAGGTCATAATGAGTGAGGTCCCACAGGGATCAGTTCTGGGTCCAGTTCTGTACAATACCTTCATCAAATGATTTAGATATTGGCATACAGGGTACATTTATAAAGTCTGCGGATGATACCAAGCTGTGAGTGGTTGCAAGTGCTTTGGAGGGTAGGATTAAAATTCAAAATGATCTGGACAAACTGGAGAAATGATCAGAAGTAAACAGGATGAAATTCAGTAAGGACAAATGCAAAGTACTCCATTTAGGAAGGAACAATCAGTTGCACACATAGAACAAAATGGGAAATGACTGCCTAGGAAGGAGTACTGTGGAAAGGGATGTGGGGGCATAGTGGACCACAAGCTAAATATGAATCATTAGTGTAACGCTGTGGGTATTCACCCACAAAAGCTCATGCTCCAATATGTCTGTTAGGTGTCATAAGACTCTTTGCTGCTTCTACAGATCCAGACTAACATGGCTACCCCTCTGATACTTGTTTCAAAAAAAGTGATCATCATCCTGACATGTATTAGCAGAAGTATTGTAAGCAAGACACAAGAAGTAATTCTTCTGCTCTGATTAGGCCTCAACTCGACTACTGTGTCCAGTTCTGGGTGCCACATTTCAGGAAGGATGTGGATAAATTGGAGAGAGTCCAGAGAAGAGCAACAAAAATGATTAAAAATCTAGAAAACATGACCTATGAGGGAAGATTGAAAACATTGGCTGTTTAGGCTGGAGAAGAGAAGACTGAGGAGGGACGTGATAACAGTTTTCAA
>NC_133774.1:243238-244604 GCF_003597395.2 Chelonoidis abingdonii | reverse complement strand
AGAGGGGCATTGCTGGCATATGATGGCGTATATTACATTGGTGGACGTGCAGGTGAATGAACCGGTGATGGTGTGGCTGATCTGGTTAGGTTCTGTGATGGTATCGCTGGTGTGAATATGTGGGCAGAGTTGGCATCGAGGTTTGTTGCATGGATTGGTTCCTGAGCTAGAGTTACTATGGTGCGGTGTGCAGTTACTGGTGAGAATACGTTTCAGGTTGGCAGGTTGTCTGTGGGCGAAGACAGGCCTGCCACCCAAGGCCTGTGAAAGTGGTTTTCACATCTCAACTGCTAGAACAGGGCCTCATCCTCCCTGATTGAACTAACCTCGTTATCTCTAGCTTGCTTGCATATATATATACCTGCCCCTGGAAATTCTGGGCAAAGTCTGTTAGTCTATAAGGTGCCACAGAATTCTTTGCTGCTCTAGGAATATGTTCAACCAAAACTGGCAACCCTAGTGGGTGAACACTCATCACACAGTGACCACGCTGTATGTGACCTATCAGTCCTCATCCTCAAAGGAAACCTACACAACACTTTCAAAAGATGAGCCTGAGAATTTAAATTGATTGATCTTCTAGACACTAAACATCATGGACTGAACAGAGACACTGGATTTATGGTTTATTACTATAATTGACAACAAACTTTGGCCCACTAATCCCCTCTTTTTATCCTATAACTGCAGAGGTTTTAACGGGCCACTCTAATTTGAATGGTCCCTTATAATAGGTGCTAACACTTATGCTAAACAATCTGTTCCACCTGGCATTTAGCTGTGTTGCTCCTTGTTCCTTTCCCAGACCTGAAGAATAGCTCTGTGCGGCTGGAAAGCTTGTCTCTCTCACAAGCAGAAGTTGGTCTAATAAAAGATATTGCCTCACCTACCTTGTGTCTCGCATATTAGAGATCTGCGTTTCTATGACAAACCGGTCTCCTTCTATTCACACTAATATCTAGGCCTGTCTCTAAAATCTCAAGCTAAATGAAGTTAAACAGTGCTCCTAATCTCCCCCATCCCACCAAGCCCTCCCCATTACCTCCTTACTTGATCACTATAGACAACACTACCATCCTGCCTGCCACTTAGTCTCATAACCTTGGCATCATCTTAAGAACATAAGAACATAAGAACGGCTGTACTGGGTCAGACCAAAGGTCCATCTAGCCCAGTATCCATCTACCGACAGTGGCCAATGCCAGGTGCCCCAGAGGGAGTGTACCTAACAGGCAATGATCAAGTGATCTCTCTCCTCCCATCCATCTCCATCCTCTGACAAACAGAGGCTAGGGACACCATCCCCTACCCATCCTGGCCATTTATGGACTTCAGCACCATAAATGTATCCAGTTCTCTTTTAAAC
>NC_133774.1:191483-243138 GCF_003597395.2 Chelonoidis abingdonii | reverse complement strand
TTGGGTTCTTAATTTTGATAGCCTCTCTAATTTCCCTTAGCATTTCATCATCACCATTACTGTCCTGGTCAGGTGGTCGATAATAGATCCTTAATGTTATATTTTTATTAGAGCATGAAATTTCTATCCATAGAGATTCTATGGAACATGTGGATTCGCTTAAGATTTTTACTTTATTTGAATCTACATTTTCTTTCACGTATAGTGCCACTCCTCCCCCTGCACGACCTGTTCTGTCCTTCTGATATATTTTGTTCCCTGGAATGATTGTGGCCCATGGATTGCTCTCAGTCCACCAGGTTTCTGTGATGCCTGTTATATCAATATCCTCCTTTATCACCTGGCACTCTAGTTCACCCAGCTTATTATTTAGACTTCTAGCATTTGTGTACAAGCACTTTAAAAACTTGTCCCTGTTTATTTGCCTGCCCTTTTCTGATGTGCCAGATGCTTTTTTATATGACTGTTTAATATCTGATCTTGCCCTTACATTATCCTCTTCCGTCCTCTGCTCTTGACTATAACCTGGGGATTCTCTGTCATCAGACTCTCCCCTAAGAGAAGTCTGTGTCCGATCCACATGCTCCTCTGCAGCAGTCGGCTTTCCCCCATCTCCTAGTTTAAAAACTGCTCTACAACCTTTTTAATGTTTAGTGCCAGCAGTCTGGTTCCACTTTGGTTTAGGTGGAGCCCATCTCTCCTGTATAGGCTCCCCGCATCCCAAAAGTTTCCCCAGTTCCTAATGAACGTAAACCCCTCCTCTCTACACCATTGTCTCATCCACTCATTGAGCCTCTTCAACTTGGACTTCTCTGTAGGTCCTCACATCCAGTCTACAGCTTGCCAACTCCTCCTGCAGAACATCTGTCAGATCTAGCCTTTGCTGTCAATCCACTCAGCTAAACTCTCAGGAAAGCTTTTATCATCTTGCCTCTCATGGCAACACCCCTCTCTGTGGCCTTGACAAATGCAGTCCTGCCCTGCTCATACCCACTCAGCGTGCTGCTGCAAAGAGCATTTGTCAAAGGTCCCCAAGCACTGGGACTAAGGAGCTCCAGGAATGATGACCACACAGGCTCATTGCATCACCCTCCTACGTCAGGAGAGTCAGTAAAGAGCCACTGACCCCCACAGTGGGAACAGAGATGTACTCATCCCTCCACACTCACTGCAATGTGAACTCAGCCCTGCACCTCATTACTGCACAGTGCTCACAGCCTGCCAGCCTCCCCACAGGCTATGGGCACCATACATGCTGCACTACTCAGCAAGAATAACCAACGAGGAAAATTGCTTCAGCTGCAAGCAGCTGTACTGTATCCATCACCCTCACCCCTGTCCTGAGTGAGGCATTCCCTAGGAAACCCATACGAATTGCCACACAGCATCAGACCTACAGCCACTGTCAAGCCCACTATCATTTGGCCTGTGCTATACTGGAGGTCAGATTAGATAATCTAATGCAGGGGTTCTCAAACTGGGGTCGTGATCCCTCAGGGGATCAGGAGGTTATTACAGGGAGGGTCGTGAGCTGTTGGCCTCCACTGCCAAGCCCCGCTTCACTTCCAGCATTTATAATAGTGTTAAATATTAAAAAAGTGTTTTTAATATATATGGGGAGTCACACTCAAAGGTTTGCTGTTTGAAAGGGGTCACCAATACAAAAGTTTGAGATCCACTGGTTTAATGGGCCCTGCTGGCCTTGGAATCTAGGAATTTATCTTGACTCCGACAATGGCCAGCAGCAGATGCTTCAGCAGAAGGACCAAGAAACCCGCACCAGAGGATGTAGAATAATCTCCCTTCCATGAAGGGCACCTTCTGGTCTCTAATGGTTATGGACTGGCTCAAGACCAGTTCCTTTCTTAAACTCGTTTCCAGAGCTTAATTTGTGCAGGGGTGAACCCCGGCACCTCTTGGCTTGGCAGCTCAGAGCCTGGCAGCTCAGAGCCCCAGCACCACTGGGCCTCGCACGGCTACTTAAGAACATAAGACTGGCCATACTGGGCCAGATCAAAGGTCCATCCAGCCCAGTATCCTGTCTACTGACAGTGGCCAATGCCAGGTGCCCCAGAGGCAGTAAACCTAACAGGTAATGATCAAATGATCTCTCTCCTGTGTGACAGACATAGGCCAGTGTGGTACAGGAGTCTGGTAGAGGGCAAATATACTAGTCACTGGCTGAGTAGTTTTCTATCCCCTGAGTGACCAGAGCAGGGGCTGCACTGGAGTAATCAGGAACCTGCTAGAACCAATTAAGGCAGACAGGCTGATTAGAACACCTGCAGCCAATCAAGGCAGGCTAATCAGGGCAAGGGCAGCTGGGGTTTAAAAAGGGAGCTCACTCCAGTCAGGGCAGCTGGGGTTTAAAAAGAGCTCACTCCAGTCAGGGAGGGATCAAGAGGCAACAAAGGAGCTGAGAGTGAAGAGGTGGTGCTGGCTGGAGGACAGACGGAGTACAAGTTTTATGCAACACCAGGAGGAAGGTCCCTGTGGTGAGGATAAAGAAAAGGGTATTTGGAGGAGGCCATGGGGAAGAAGCCCAGGGGAGTTTTAGCTGTCCATGGCAGCTGTTACACAGAAAGGCAACTATAGACAGCTGCAATCCACAGGAGCCCCTGGCTGGAACCCCCGGAGTAGAGGGGGCGGCCTGGGTTCGCCCCAAACGCTCCAACTGCTGATCAGACACAGAGGAGTGTGATCCAGAACGTGGGGAAGATCACTGCGTGACAAGATCTCCAATAAATGCAGGGACCCACCAAGGTAGAGAGATCTTTGTCACAGCTGCCATACATCTCCACCCTCTGCAAACAGGAGGCTACGGGACAGCCATTCCTTACCCATTCCTGGCTAATAGCCAATTCATTGACTTAACCTCCTATAAATTTATCTAGTTCTCTTTAAAAACCCGGTTTATAGTCCGAGCCCTTCACAACTCCTCAAGGTAAGTAGTTCCCACGCAGTTGACCATAGCCGCCTGTGTGAAGAACTTCATTTAATTTGCTTTAAAACGCCACTGCCGCCATTAATTCATTTTGTGGTGGCCCCAGTTCTTATTATGGGAAAGAAATCTTTCCCTGTTCACTTTTCGCACACCACCCCATGGATTTTTATAAATCCTCTATCATATCCCTCTTAGGCTCCTCTCTCAGCTGAAATTCCGAGCCCTATCTAATCTTCTCCTCAATGGGACCTCTCCCAAACCGCCTAAGCATTTAGTTGCCCTTCTCTGAACCTTTTCTAAATGCCAGTATAATCTGTTTTGAGAGGAGACCACAGCAGTACAACCAGTATTCAAGATGTGGGCGTACTAATGGATTTAGTTATAGAGGGCAATAACGGATGTCCTCCATACTATTAGTCCTCGTATCCCTTTTGAAAATGATTCCTAACATTTCGTTTGCTTTTTTTGAGCTTTTTGAACTGCGCGCTGCAGCACTGCAATGACGTCATTCAGAGAACTATCGCACAGATGACTCCAAGATCTTATCCACTGATAAGTTGTAGCTAATTCAGTGCCCATCATAATTGGTAGGAAGTTGGCGGTTATTTTTTCCAATGTGCATTAACTTTACTTTATCCTCACATTAAATTTCATTTGCCATTTTTGTTGCCTGCCCCAATCCATATAGTTTTGTGAGATTTTTTTGAATTCTTCACCCAGTACTTTGGTCTTACCACTATCTTGAAGTAGTTTAGTATGCGTGACAAATTCTTGCCACCCTCTCAAGATTACCCCAACCTTTCTCCCAACTCATCTTATGAATAAAATTAAATAGGATCGGTCCTAGGATGATCCACAATTGCGAGAGAACACCATTTCCCTCTCACAATAATCTGAGAATTACCATTTAATTTCCTGCCCCTTTGTTCCCTGTCTTACAACAGCTTCTCAACCATGAAAGGATCCTTCTTTTATCCCATGACAGCTAATTACCATCGAAGCAGACTTTGGTGGGGAACTCTCATACAAGGCAATTTCTGGAAATTCTAAGTAAGCCCTATGTTGACTGGATCCCACACTAATAAGACGTGTTTTGACCCGCTTCAAAGAACGCTACATAGATTAGTAAGCCCCACATGAGTTTCCCTTTACAAACCATCCGTTGACTATGCCTCACAAGTTACATGTTTTTCAGTTGTTCTGAACAATGCTTCATTCTACATAATTGTTCAGACTAAATTTTGCCTGGTACTGGAAGTTAGAGCTACCGGTCTGTAATTGCCAAGGGATCACCTCGAGCATTTTAAATTGGATTGCATTAATTATAGCTAACTTCCATATCATCTGGTACAGAAGCTTATAAAGGACAGTTACAAACGATAGTAATAGTTCCACAACTTCACATTGAAGTCTTTCAAACCTCTTGGTATGCGCTCTGGGTCCCGTGTGACTTGTTATGTATTTCTATCAAATTAATTCCAACACCCTCCTTACGTGACACTCTCAATCTGTGACAACATTCCTACAGAGTTGCTCACCTTACAAAATGGCTCAAGGTTTGGGAATCCCTAACATCGTCAGCCATGAAGACTGAAGACTAAAGAATTCAATTTAGTTTCTCGCACAAGTACTTTAGTAATTGCTTTAGCCTTATTGCGAGTCATTGCCGAGAGCCTCCTCCGGTTGTTAGAGCGCCTTCCTGCTATCTGATATACAATTAAAAACATGATTATACCTTTGAGATGTTTTGGTAGCCATTCTTCAAAAACTCTCTTTTTGGCTTTTCTTAATTACACTCTTTCACTTAATTTGCAAGTGTTTATGCTCTTTCTATTTCTCCCCACTAGATTCTGACTTCCACTTTTTAAGGACAATGCCTTTTTTCTCTCATTGCTTCGTTTTACATGATGGTTAAGCTCAACGGTCGCTCTTGATTTTAGTTCTTTTACTGTGTTTTCAAGCTTGGGGTACTACATTTGAGTTGGGCCTATTATGGAGTCTGACAAAAGTCGTCCCATGCAGCTTGCAGGATTCATCATTTTAGTCCCGTAACCTTCTTAATTTGTTTAACCTAACCCTCTCATTTTGCTATAGTTCCTCCCCTTTGAAATTAAATGCACAGTGTGGCGCTGGTTGAGGATGTTCCCCACAACAGGATTCTCAAATGTTGTCATATTAATGGGCATAGGACCAGGTCCTGTAATTTATCTCTTGGACCAGCTCCTGTGTCTCCCAGGATATCTCATAATGGAGTTGCCTCTCCTTGCGTTGTCGTACGCAGCTGCTCCAAGAAGCAGTCACTTTAAACGTATCGAGAATTCTTCTCTCTGCATTTATCCTGAGAGAACATGTTCCAGATCAACATGGGAATGAATCCTCACCACTGTATCTTATTTTGATAGCCCTCCTCTAATCTCTCCTAGCATTTCATCCATCATCCATCTACTGTTCCTGGTCAGGTGGCAGAATCCAATTTAATCGTCCACTACTTCTTATAGACATGAACTTTCTATCCAAGAGATTCTAGGAACAATGTGTGATCAGCCTTAAAATTTCTACGTTCGTCATTTGAATCTACATTTTCTTTCACACGTAAGTGCCACTCCCTCTCCCTGCACAACCTGTTCTGATCCTTCTGATATATTTGTCCTTGGAATGATTGTGGCACAATTGTGCCCGCTCTCACATCCACCAGGTCTTGTGCCCTATTATAGCTAATCCTCCTTTATCAAAAAGGCACTCTAGTCTACGCACTTATTATTGAGACTTCTTACGCATTTGTGTAAATACTACTTTAAAAACTGTCAACTGTTTATTTGTCTGTCCTCTTCGTGATGTGTTAGGATTCTTTTAATGTGAAATGTTTCTCCCTCATGCTGAATCGTGGCCCATCCTTATCCTCTCCCATCCTCTCCTCCTGACGTAAACCTAGAGAAATCTCTATTAATAGACTCTCCCTAAGAGAAGTCTGTGTCCGATCCACATGCTCCTCTGCAGCACTCAGCCTTCCCGTCCTCAGATTTGTCACCTACAAAGGATGGCTCAGGTTTGGGAATCTCCCTAACATCCTCAGCCATGAAGACTGAAGCAAAGAATTCATTTAGTTTCTCCACAATTACTTTTATTGTCTTTAAGTGCTCCTTTTGTATCTCGATCATCCAGAGGCCTCACTGGTTGTTTAGAAGGCCTCCTGCTCCTGATGTACTTAAAAAAAACATGATTACCTTTGAGTTTTTGGCTAGCTGTTCTTCAAACTCCTTTTTGGCTTTTCTTATTACATTTTTACACTTATTTCGGCAGTGTTTATGCTCCTTTCTATTTACTTCACTAAGATCTGACTTCCACTTTTTAAAAGATGCCTTTTTATCTCTCACTGCTTCGTTTACATGATTGTTAAGCTACGGTCACTCTTTTAGTTCTTTTACTGTGTTTTTTAATTTGGGGTACACATTTAAGTTGAGCCTTTATTATGGTGTCTTTGAAAAGTGTCCATGCAGCTTGCAGGGATTTCACTCTAGTGCCTGTACCTTTTAATTTCTGTTTAACTAACCTCCTCATTTTTGCATAGTTCCCCTTTCTGAAATTAAATGCCACAGTGTTGGGCTGCTGAGGTGTTCCTCCCACCACAGGAATGTTAAATGTTGTTATATTATGGTCACTATTTCCAGGCAGTCCTGTTATAGTTACCTCTTGGACCAGCTCCTGTGCTACAGTCAGGACTAAATCTAGAGTTGCCTCTCCCCTTGTGGATTTCTGTACCAGCTGCTCCAAGAAGCAGTCATTTAAAGTATCGAGAAATTTTGTCTCTGCATTTCATCCTGAGGTGACATGTACCGAGTCAACATGGGGATAACTGAAATCCCTCACTGAGTTCTTTATTTTGATAGCCTCTCTAATCTCCTTTAGCATTTCATCATCACTATCACTGTCCTGGTCAGGTGGGCAATAATAGATCCCTACTGTATAGCACATGGAATTACTATCCACAGAGATTCTATGGAACATGTGTATTCATTTAAAATTTTTACTTCATTTGATTCTACATTTTCTTTCACATAGAGTGCCACTCATCCCTCTCCGCACAACCTGTTCTGTCCTTCTGATATATTTTGTACCCTGGAATGATTGGGTCACATTGATTGTCCTCACTCCACCAGGTTCTGTGATGCCTATTATACCAATATCCTCCTTTATCATAAGGCACTCTAGTTTACCCATCTTATTATTTAGACTTCTAGCATTTGTGTACAAGTACTTTAAAAACTTATTGTTTATTTGTCTGTCCTTTTCTGATGTGTTAGATTCTTTTTTATGTGAATGTTTCTCATCTGATCTGGCCCATCCTTTATCCTCTTCCATCCTCTCCTCCTGACTAACACCTAGAGAATCTCTATTATAGACTCTCCTCTAAGAGAAGTCTGTGTCCGATCCACATGCTCCTCTGCAGCACTCAGCTTTCCCTCACCTTAGTTTAAAAACTGCTCTGCAACCTTTTTAATGTTAAGTGCCAGCAGTCTGGATCTACTTTGGTTTAGGTGGAGCCCATCTGTAGGCTTGGCAGGGCTGAGCCTAGGCACACCTGGGCTTGCTGCATCAGTTATGAAAGTAAAAAAAATTGCTTGAGCCCTGGCACCTCTTTCATAAGCACTGGTTGTTTCCAGTAACTGGTATAATGCTGGATATTCTTGTTATCCATATAATCCTCTAATCCTTCTTTGAACCTTATTAAGTACTCGGCGTCAATGATCTCCTGTGGCAACAAGTTCCACAGTCTAATTATACTGTGAAAATATTGTGAAAAATATTTCCTTTCATCAATGTTCAGTTTTCCACCATTCAGTTTCGTTGCATGTCCCCTTGTTCTTGTGTTATGAGACAGGGAAAATAGAAGCTCCTGATCTCTCTTCTTTAGACTGGTGTTTGATATTTCTTTATCATCAGGAGGGAGAAAACTTGTTCACCTTAGTCTCTAAGGATAGAGCAAGAAGCAATGGGCTTAAACTGCAGCAAGGGAGATTTAGGTTGGACATTAGGAAAAAGTTCCTAACTGTCAGGGTGGTTGGACACTGGAATAAATTGCCTAGGGAGGTTGTGGAATCTCCATCTCTGGAGATATTTAAGAGTAGGTTAGATAAATATCTATCAGGGATGGTCTAGACAGTATTTGGTCCTGCCATGAGGGCAGGGGACTGGACTCGATGACCTCTCGAGCTCCCTTCCAGTCCTAGACTTTATGAATCTATGTCCCATCTTAGTCATTTGCCTCATGCAAGAGTTCCCATCTTTTCAGATTCTTCCTATGAGTTTTTCCAGGCCCTTAATCAGTCTTATTGCCCACCTTGTGAACCCCCTTCACTCTGCACTATCCTTTGAGATGGGGAGGGGGGGGACTAATGCTGCACACAGTGTCCAGATGATGCCAAACCATTGATTTATTTTAAGGCATTAAAATATTCTCTGCATCACCCTCAACCCCATTCCTTCCTTATGCCTCCTGACATTTTTGTTAGCTGTTTGGACCACTTCTGCTCACTGAGCAGAGTTCTCCATTGCACTGTCTGCAGTGACATCCACGTGCTTTCCCAAGTTGACAGAGTAATTTAGAATCCATCCTCCAATGACATTACTTTGTATTTATAGACATCAAATTTCATTTGCCCTCATGTTGCCTGCTCATCTGACTTTTAGGTTCAGGGTCTGAAGTTCCTCACAGTCCATTCTGGTCCTGACTAACCTGAAAAGCTTTGTGTCATCTGCAAATGTTGCTACCTCCCAGCTGATTCCCTTTTCCAGATCATTAATATATTTAACAAGACTGGGCCTAGTGTGGAACCTTGAGGCCCTGATGGAAAATTGACCATTTAACCCTCCTCTTTGTTTTATCTCTCAGAGCCAGTTTCTGATTGATGACAATACTTTGCCTCTCACCCATGACAACTCAGTTTCCTTAGGAGACAGAATAGGGTTCAGAGGCTTTGGAGGTGTTGGAGTCATATGAGCCCTGGAGAATGCTCCAGAGTTAAAAGTAAACAGCAGCAAATCCAACTTATGCTGTGCGTGCGCCAGTATCTGTGTCAGGGTGGAGAAATGCAAAGAGATGTGTTCCAGGCTCTGCCCTGAGGGGGGTTCTGAAGTCAGTTGGGGGCAGGGGCGGCTCCAGGTACCAGCATGCCAAGCAGGTGCCTAGGGCGGCAAGCCAGGGGAGCACTCTGCCAGTCACTGGGAGGGCGGCAGGCAGGTTGCCTTCGGTGGCATGACTGCGGAGGATCCGCTGGTCCCACGGCTTCGGCAGCCCTCCCGCAGGTGTGCCGCCAAATCTGCGGGACCAGCGACCTCCCACAGGCAAGCCCGCGAAGGCAGCCTGCCTGCCTGCCGTGCTTGGGGCGGCAAAATACCTAGAGCAGCCCCTGGTTTGGGGAGGGGGACTCATACCTATACCCCAAGTTAGAGATGGCACAGAACTTCTCTCTTCCTACAGCAGGTCAGAGGTTCTTCTCTCAAGTCCCTCTAGTATCAAGTGACACACACACATCCCTTGTTCTCCCTCAAGCAGCTGCATTGGCCAAGTACTGCCTTTGAGTGCTTTGAAATGGGCAGGTGGTAGTGCGCTATTCCCCTTAGCCAGGTTGTTTTCACACAGGACCAATGTTTGCCCACGTGCTTCTTTTTGGTGAGTGAATTAATCCTTCATTCTTCTCAGTCAATAGCCCTCCTATCTCACATCCCACACGCAGGAGTGGACACACTGCTGACTACAGTGGGCGTTACACTCTCGCCTACTTCCACTATCAAATTCCTTTCATTTTTATAACCACTAACAGGTAACTTTCCTTGGCAGTCAGTGTCACTCTGTGTCAGTGAAGGTCTCCATGCTGGTTGCCACGAAGTATCACATTCAAAAACTGGCATTTTTCACTCAGAACCTTAATATTGAGGGCTAGGGCTACTTTAGCCTGGCTTCCCTAGCACATCCCACTGTTGCTATAATGGCTGTAGCTCCACCATGTGCAGTGAATTCTGAATAAAACTGCAAGTCTTGTAAGCCTTGTCAAAACAGCTACCAATATAGAAGAGGTTTAAAAAAAAGACTTGGACAACGTATCATATATAGATCAGCTAGTCTAGACAAAAGACATCCAAGTATATAAGTACATGCACACTTATTGAACCACTGACAAGTCCTAAGTCCTCAGACTCATGGGTCGCAAAGGAGGTATCTGAAGGCAGGAAAAAGAACATGCATGCCTGAGCAATATTTTTATATCCCTCCCTGGTCCTTTGTCCAATCTTCCACTCCTTGTAAGCTTCTTTTTTGTGTTTACGATCACCAAGGATTTCATTGTTAAGCCAAGCTGGTCTCCTGCCTTATTTACTATTCTTTCTACACATCGGGATGTTTTTTTCCTGCAACCTCAAGAAGGATTCTTTAAAATATAGCCAGCTCTCCTGGACTCCTTTGCCCCTCATATTATTCCCCCAGGAGATCCTGCCCATCAGTTCCCTGAGGGAGTCAGTCTGCTTTTCTGAAGTTCAGGGTCTGTATTCTGCTGCTCTACTTTCTTTCTTGTGTTAGGATCCTGAACTCGACCATCTCATGGTCACTGTCTCCCAGGTTCCCATCCACTCTTGCTTCCCCTACTAATTCTTCCCAGTTTGTGAGCAGCAGGAAGTAATGTGAATAGAATCTGCTCCGTGTTCTATTGGTACTGGTTCTACTGAACCTAGGTGTATGAGATGGTTTAATTCTGGTCGCAGTAGATGTTTATGAGAGGGATCTCTGAAGAGGAACTGGGAGGGTGTGTGTGTGGGTGGGGCGGGGGGGATGGAGGAGCCAGTCTTGATTTCTCTTTAATACCCATTTGTCTGATGTGATGGTTTGTGAGGCTGGGTTAAATGGGGTCAGAGGGTCTCCAAATGGATGGCAGGTAGCAGGTGTTTCCAGCACTTGAAATTGTGGGACTCTCAGAACCTTGACAAAAACTTCAAAATTGTTGTTTTGAGAGAAGTTTCTGGGATCTCGAAGGCTGCGGCAGAGGCTGTCAGCATCTTGCAGGTCTCTGTTTCTGTCTTTGTGGGTCATATTGCCTGTGAGATTGAGTGTAAGGCGCAGACTGAAATCTTTGTGATGCATAGTACTTGCCCTGCTTTTTCTTTTTCATAGGTATGTACATGCCCAGGAACTTCAGCTTCACTTTGGAGTCCTTCAACATCTGAAGGGACTCATCAGTTTTGGCTGCAAATAGTTTAGGCTCTTCAAACAGAAGATCCTTGACCGTCAATTGTACTACTCTGGGAAAACCAGAGAAGTGTATCCAGGATGCGTGTCGCATGACTATGGTTGTAGTCACGGTGTCTGTGGAATCCAATGAAGCTTGCAATGCTGTTCTAGCAAGCAGATGCCCCTCAGAAATGATGGCCCTCAATTGTTCTCTTTTCTTCCAGCAGGAATTAAATACATTCTGACAGTTTTGAGTAATTTGTGGAGTTTCACTTAGCCAATAATGCCTCGTAGTTGGCAATCCTGAATCATAAAGTCACCGATGAGTAGGCCTTACGACCGAAGAGGTCTAGTGGGTCTCTGCCAGTCCCTATCATACAGGGTGGTGCTGGAGTGGTGTTGTCTGCGCATTCATTCACTTCCTCCACCACCAGAAAATTTTGTGTGGGATGCGAGAAAAGGAATTCCATTCCCTTAGAGGGCACATAATACTTTTTGTCCAACCATTTACAGCTGGGTGGGATTGTTGCGGGATCTGCCAGATGGCTTTTGCCAGTTCAATGAGTGCATCATTAATTAGTAAAGCAATTTTGGAAGAAGTTGATATATGCAAAATATCTAGTAGCTTATGTTGGGAGTCAGTCACTTCCTCTAGTAAAACTGTCCAATGAGTCTACCACTCTCTTAGAAAGACCTCAACGTGTTTAAAGTCATCTCCTGCAGTGGGAGATGGGGGCATGATGGTTTCATCCAGGGAAGAGGATCAGATATTTGCTGGGGATGCAACTTCCTGGTCTGAAACCTCCTCCACCTCCCCAGCTGCCTCTTCTGGGGACTCAGAGGGTCCCGGTACCAAAGGTGAAGGTGAATGTTGTGACCTCACCCTGGGTGAACTGGCAGGCTTGTGATGTTCTGGGAGGTATGCTGCCCATGGGTTCCAGTAAGGCCACTGTAGTGGAAAAAGCAACGATGGCATCCATAGGTGCCCGCACCAGCTCTGAGGTTCAGACCCTGTATGATAAGCCCTTTGTTGTGATGGACCTAGTCTGGTAGATGGGGGGGGCGGGGGGAGTGGTGTGAGGAGCAGATTTCTCCTTCGTCACTGTCATCCTAATCACTCAAAAAGGGAGGAGCAGATCTGGGCAACGTGGTGAGATAGCTAGGTACTGATTGAGCTGGAATGTCAGTAACAAGAAGAGGAGATTAGCAAGTCTGTATGGCACAGGAATTGCTGTGATACTGTGAGCACTGGTGCCACTCAGGGTGTTCCGGGAGGTACCCACGGCTACGGTATGGTTGCTGGTGCTGAGGATCACACCATATTGGTTATGCCAACAGAAGATGACATCATGGTCTGTAGTAGTGCCAAGTGTCTCGTAGTCTCCAATGGTGCCAAGGCAGAGGGTTTCAATTTCCCTTTATTGCCCTTGTCTGAGCTAGTCTGTTTAGGGTCTTTTGCTCTTGTGGTACTTGCTGTACTGGATGATCCCACTATCTTGGCTGTGGAAGGTCCCGGGGTGGTTGGTACCAGCAGGGTATACGGAGTTGGGGAATGCTATTTCTTGGCAGATTCCTGGGAAGGTGAAGTTGGAGCCTGCTTTTTAGTTGCCTTCTTGGCAGAGTGCTCTTTTGCATGAGCCAATAAAGCAGAGTCTCCATCAAAGGCTGCTATGGGAGACTGTTGTCCGAGGGGGTTGTGATTCGGGCTTGGACCTGGGTGCAGTGACTTTTCCATCATGAGGGGTTTCAACTGCAGGTCCCTTGCTTTCTTGGTGCAGACTTTCAGGTTATGGCAATGTGAGCATTTCTGGGGACATGTATCTCGCCAAGGCAACGGACATACTGTGAGTGCCTGTCCAAGACCAGGAGAGAGAGCCTGCATGTAAGGCAGCATTTAAAACCAGGGAGCCAGGAATGCTCCTCAGAGAAGGGTTTTCTCCTGCAAGGGAGAACTATTCTCTCTAAAGGATCACTGAAACAATTTCCTAATGTGAGAGAACTTTTTTTTTAATAAAAAGGTAAGTAAAACAAACAGGGAAGGAAAGTTAGCTGTCGATTAGCTTATAGTTAACTCTTAACTGAGTAACTATGCTATTTAGGGTTAGGTACAGAGGTGCTGCTAGTTGCTCTGACTGAAGCCAAAGGTGGTAGAGAAGGAACTGAGCACTGCAGTATGTAACCGCCTGAGGCAGCATGAGACAGGGACAGTGCTTGTGCAACCCAACCAGGCACTGCTACTACAAATCTCCAATTAGAAGCGCAGGGGTGCACAATTACCTAAAGCGGAGCACCCACAGGGACCCTCCTTGAAGAAGAACCTAAAGATTTCCTATGTTGTGTTCCATGTGACTAATACCCCTACTGTTCTGACAATGCTGTGAGAGTCACCGCAGATGCGGGGTGAGGTGCATGAATCCCTGAAGAGCATCCAAATTTCCAACAAGGTTTGTCTCAGGCCAGGTCTACACTACGAGATTAAATCGATTTTAGATACGCAATTTCAGCTACGAGAATAGCGTAGCTGAAATCGAATATCTAAAATCGATTTACTCACCCGTCTTCACTGCGCGGGATCGATCCGCGCGGCTCGCTGTGTCGAATCCAGAAGTCCGGTCGTCTAGCTGGAGTTCCGGAATCGATCTAAGCACGCTCTGGGATCGAGATATCGCATCCAGACCAGACGTGATATTTCGATCCCCGAGCAATCGATTTTAACGTGCCGATCCGGCGCGTAGTCTAGACGTGGCCTCAGTTGAACTCACTAGACCAGGGGTCGGCAACCTTTCAGAAGTGGTGTGCTGAGTTTTTATTTATTCACTCTAATTTAAGGTTTCACGTGCCGGCAATACATTTTAATGTTTTTTAGAAGGTCTCTTTCTACAAGTCTATATATTATATAACTAAACTACTGTTTTATTGTAAAATAAACAAGGTTTTCAAAATGTTTAAGAAGCTTCATTTAAAATTAACTTAAAATGTTGATCTTACGCTGCTGGCCCACTGAGCCCACTGCTGGTCTGGGGCTCTGTTCATCTAGGCTGGCAGTGGGCTGAGCGGGCCTGCGGCCAGGACCGCAGCTGGGAAGGGTCCGGCAGCCAGAACCCCAAACCGGCAGCATGCTCTGGGGGGCTGGCAGCCTGGACCCCAGACCAACAGTGGGCTGAGCGGCTCAGCCCACTGCTGCTCAGGGCTTCCATCCGCCGGCTCCTGCGAGCCAGAATCCCAGCTGCCGGACCCACTCAACCTGCTGCCAGTCTGGGGTCCCAGCCCTGCCCACATACAGTGGTTACCTACCTTCTCCCTGGTTCTGGCCCATTCTCTTCCTCTCTCTGCACTGAGCTGAGGATGGGAGTGCACCGAGCACAGGGCTGGGGGTGAAGGGTCTGGCCAGGAGCTAGAATGAGGGAGGAGGCTCAGGATTTGGGCAGGAGGTTCAGGTGTGGGGCACTTACCTGGGCACCTCCCATTTGGTGTGAGGGGTGCAGGTGCGAATTTGTGTGGGGGGTGCAGGAGCTCCCGTTTGGTGCTCAGGATGGAGGTGGGGATGTGCAGGGGATGGGCGGGGTGCAAGAGTCAGGGCAGAGGGCTTGGAGCATGTGAGGGGGTGCAGAGAGTGAGGGTCTGGGGGGGGCAGGGCTCAGGGCAGAGGGCTGGGTGACTGCCCCCCTCAGAATCCCCAATCCCCCCACTCCTTGTCCCCTGACTACCCCCTACTGGGACCCCTGCCCCTAACTGCCCCCCAGGACCCTATCCCCTATCTAAGCCTCACTGCTCCTTGTCCCTTGACTGCCCCTCAGGACCCTACCCCTTACCTGTCCCCTGACTCCCCCAACCCTTATCCATACCCCCGCACCCAGACAGACCCCTTCCCCAGACTCCCATGCTTATCCAACTGCTCCTGCCCCGATAGGACCCCCAGAACTCCCAATCCATAAAACCCTGCCTGCACCAACCCCTCCCCACACCCCTGCCTCCTGACAGCTCCCCCCAGAACTCTCAACTCATCCAACCCCCCCAGCTCCTTGTCCCCTGACTACCCCCTCCAGAGACCCCTGCACCCTAATTGCCCCCCCGATCCTCCTTACTCCCTGACCCCTATCCACCCCCTGCCCCCTGACAGACCCCGGGACTCCCAGGCCCCATCCACCCCCTCTGTTCCCTGACTGCCCCCTCCAGAGACCCCGCCCCTAACCATCCCCCTAAGGATCCCACCCTCGCATCCAGTCCACCCTGTCCCCTGACTGCCCCCACCCCCCTTACCATGAGGCTCCCCACTCATCCGGAGCCCTGCCAAGGCGCACGCAGCCCTGCCCCTCAGAATGCTGCGCGCAGTGGCAGAGCTCCAGATGAGCGAGGAGTGTCTTTCCCTCCCCATGGAGCCAAACACTGCCCCATGGGAGTGCACAGCCCCAGCCCCCAGAGCGCTGCGTGCGTGGCAGCAGGGCTCCAGGGGAAGGCAGGGGAGGGGCCGGCGGCTTGCTGTGCTCGGCCGGACACTCCAGCCCGGGAGCACAGACCCTGCAGCTTGCGTACCAGCAGGATTTTTAATGGCACACTGGAGGCCTCAGTGTGCCATTAAAAATTGGCTCGCATGCTGTCTTTGGCACGTGTGCCATAGGTTGCGACCCCTGCACTAAACTGAGCTCGTGGTGTGAAGCAGGAAGGCTGCAGACCCAGAGGTCCAGGTTAAGGAGGTGATAAAGCCACGTGGCTTACCCTGGAGGAAGTGTGAGACCCTAGGGGACCTGGCACACTGAAGCCGTTCCTCCTAGAGACCTTCCAACGTGGTCCATAGCAACAATCCTATCAACCCATGAGAACTTGAATCTACCATATAGGGACAATTGAGCGTATAGAAACATTATAAAGACCACTAGCTGGACATGGTCTAATTGTTGTTTAAACTGTATATTATTAAGCAGAGTGAGTTCATGCACACATGCGTAGTTCTAAATCTCTCTCATTGGAATATGGCTTAATTTGATTATTGTGTAAAAGCAAATGTATCATTGCTGCATACTTCTTTATTAATTAATATAATAGCTTCTTATCAGGAATGTGCATATGAGCCAGTAGCCAGGCAAGAGATCATCCCATGATCTGGAATCTTTCAAAACAGAAGACTCCAAAGTCTAGATGGAATTATTGGTTACATTTCAGGATTATTCCAATCTGGAATGCCTATTTGGAACAGGAGTAATATGAAAAAATATATTTATTTTAACACTAACTATTGTGAACATCAGGCAGCAGAAACAGATTCAAAACTCATAGCTCATGGTAATAAGGGTCTGGTTACTGAAAAACAAGCACACATGCTACTATATGCATGACCATTGCAAAGCTATTTAATCAAACAGAAATGGAGATTACTTACCTGTATCTTGAGGTTCTTTGAGATGCGTGGTCCCTCTCTGTATTCCACACATGGGATATGCATGTGCACCATGCACCTGAGGTCAGAATTTTTTTTAGTAAGTCATGTCTCTTGGTCCACACAGGCACCGTAGCTCTTCTGAGCTCTGAACTGAGGATATAAGGGACACTGTAGACAGAGACCTCTCCAGTTCCTCCTCTTGCCACAAATCCAGACATTCCTCAGCAGACGGACTGGAGTATGAGCAGTGGAATACAGATAGGGACCACGCACCTTACAGCACACTCAGTTACAGGTAAGGTTGTCATAAGGTATAATCCCCAAATCTGAACCTTAGTGTCCAAAATTTGGGTACCTGCATGAAACCTCTAAGCTTAATTACCAGCTTAGATCTGATATGCTGCACCAATCAGGACTTTGGGTGGAGCCCCTGATTAGCTCCGGTCTTCCCAAAACCTTCCCTGGGGACCCCAAGACTCAGATGCCTTGAGTCTAACAACAAAGGGAAATAACTCACTTCCCTTCCCCGCTCTTTACCTCCTCCCAGGCCTTTCCCTCCTGGGTTACTCTGGAAGGTTACTGTACTTAAACTCCTTGAATTACAAAACAGAGAGACAATTCACCTTCCCCCCTCCTTCTTTTTCCCCCTCCTAGTCTTTCCCTGAGAAGACAGTAATCCTGGCACAGAGATTCCTATCCCTTGAGCCTCAACTAGAAAAGAAAATCAAACAGGTCTTAAAAGAAAGCTTTTAATAAAAGAAAGAAAAGACCTAAAATGGTCTCTGTAATCAAGATGAAACTAAATATTACAGGGTCTGTTAACTTATAAAAAATGAATAAACAGCCTTATTTAGAAAAAATACAATTTAAACATTTCCAGCAAACTACACACTTGCAAATACAGAAAACAATGTAAAAACCTATATTGTTTTTCTATCTGTACTTACAACTTGGAAACAGAAGATTAGAGAGTCTGGAGATAGTGTGATCACCCTCAGAGCCTAGAGAGCACGCAGACACAGAACAAAGGCCCCACACCCAAAACTCCCTCCCTTGAGATTTGAAAGTATCTTGTTTTCTGATTGGTCTTCTGGTCAGGTGTTGTTTGTTAACCCTTTCCAGGTGAAAGACATTAACCCTTAGCTATCTGTTTATGACAAAGGTAACCTCCATTTTGTATTTGAGTGGTGGTCCCTATGTTTATTCCACACAGAGGAGATTAACAAACAGAGGTCAAACAGGAAGTGGATGCGAGGACACAAAAGTGGTAGCTGACTGAAATACTACTGTCCCCACAGTTGGATCTGCAGCAGAAGACTGGACCAATGCATAATGCTTTATGCTAGGATCTCCAGGAGGCTGCTCTACATACCTCTAGTACAGGCATGTCTCTCAGAGATATGGCAGAGGTTGCTTGTGCTCTGATGGAACGAGCCCTAATCCCTCCAAGCAAGGGGTGGGAAGTGTGAGCTAGCTGGCAGCAAAGGATAATACAACCAGAGATCCATTTTGAAAGTCTCTACTCAGATATAGCTTGACCCTTTGATCTCTCTGCTATGGTTTGGAGCACGAGGAGAGCTATGGCACATACGCAGACTAATGGACACTGCTTGCTAAAAAATCCTGAACTCAAGTGCATAGTGTGTGCGAATATCCCACATGTGGAATTTACATAGGGACCATCACTAGAAGAAATAAAAATTAATGAATTAATTGCAGTCAATAATATAAAGGCAAGAGAAAACAATGTTCACAGAAATATGCTTATGAATGTATATACGACATAACTAGAATATGTTTTATGCTTCATATGCCATGTAACATATTTCTGTAAGGGTTATGATCTACTGAATCTATTCCTTCTATTTGTGTGCATGTATCAATTTTGTGTTTGAAGTTATGAATATTGGCTGTGTACTTGCTTGATTTCTAAGTAGCCTTAGTAAAGCATTTGGTCAGCTTCTTGAGAAAGGAATGTGCAAGTTAAGTGCCCGATTAAGAAACACTTAACGGACAATGGATCTTGGAAGGCTTCAATCCACATAAGTCTATCTGAGGACGTTCAAGGTAGCATGTGAACAATGGCTGCTACCTGCACGTTCTGAGTCATACGTGGACATGTGACTTGCCGATGTGACTCCCCAAATCTCCATTTTGTAGCTGGATTCTACACAGGGGGAGGGAGGGGTCTCCACCCACAAGAGAAAGTCTATTTAAACCCCAGAGACTCATAGACTCGTAGGTCAGAAGGGACCAATATGATCATCTAGTCTGACCTCCTGCACAAAGCAGGCCACGGAACCCTACCCATCCACTTTTATAACAACCCCTAACCCATGACTGAGTTATTGAAGTCCTCAAAATTGTGGTTTGAAGACCTCAAGCCTGCAGAGAATCCACCAGCAAGTGACCCATGCCCACGACTGCAGAGGAAGGTGAAAACCTCCAGGGCCCCTGCCAATCCGCCCTGAGGAATTCCCTCCGACCCCAAATATGGCGATCAGCTAAACCCTGAGCATGTGGGCAAGACTCACAGCCAGCACCCCCGGAAAGAATTCTCTGCAGTAACTCAGATCCATCCCATCCAACACTCCCTCACAGACCATTGAGCAGACTTATCTGCTGATAATCCAAGATCAATTGCCCAAATTAAACTATCCCATCATAATTCATCCCCTCCATATACTTATCAAGCTTAGTCTTAAAGCCAGATAAGTCTTTTCCCACTACTTCCCCTCGGAAGGCTGTTCCAGAACTTCACTCCCTAATAGGTTAGAAACCTTCATCATAATTTCAGTCTAAACTTCCTAATATCCAGTTTGTACCCATTTGTCCTTGAGAGACCCCTCCATTCTGACTTCAGTGGCTCAAGAGATATCCTTTGGAGGTGGAGAGGCTACCTGAAAGAACTGGACAAAGGATAGTACAGAGGGTAAGAGTGATTGCTGGACCCAGACTAGAAGGAAGCTAGTCTGTAAAGAGGCTATTGGAACATCTCTGAGGGTGAGATATATCTGTGTTCAGCTTCTTACTGTATTAGGCATAGGCGTGTGTGCTTTATTTTATTTTGTTGTATTCACTTTGTTCTGTCTGTTACTACTTGGAACCACTGAAATCTACTTTTTGTATTTAAAAATATTTTTTACTTATATTAACCCAGAGTATTTTTAAATACGGGGTGGGGGTGAGGGGAAGCAAACGATGTGATATCTTCTTATTCGTTATTAGAGGGAGAACAAAATTATTTACCTGTATAAGCTTATAACAGGGTAAACGACCAATATAATTTGGAGGTTGGACTCCATTGGGAGCTTGGCGCAATCTGAGGGTACGTTACACTACGGGATTACTCCGATTTTACATAAACCGGTTTTACTAAAAACAGATGTTATAAAGTCGAGGTGATATGCCCCGGCCCACACTACAGGCATAGCACATTAATTCACGGTGTGACGTCATGGTCGACGTTTAGCGTCGATTTTCCGGAGCGTTGACCCAACTCTGGGGTAGTGCCATTCCATACGCTATCCCGATAAGTCAGTCACTGCCGAGTGTTCCCTCTATGAATTCTGGTGTAGCCCAAGTGGATGAGTGGCAAAAATCATGTCATCGTGGTGGTTCTGGTAAATGTCATCGATTCCTTCCTCCGGGAAGCACGGCGGACAATCATTTCGCGCCCTTTTGTCACCTGGATTGCCCTGGCAGATGCCATAGCACGGCAACCATGGAGCCCGTTCAGCTTTTCTTTTTTTTTTTAATACAGTCACCGTATGATGTACTGATGGCGTGGACAGAGGTGATACTCCAGTGCTACACAAGCGATTTCATTTGCTTTTGCATGATAGCAGAGATGGTTATCTATTCTGTTTACGTCCGTTGCTGCAGATAAATTGGCAATGAGATGATGGTTATCTGTCCCTCTGTACTGTCTGCTGCTATCATGGTGCCCTGGCTAGATCGGCCGGGGGCACAAAAGCAAAAACTGGGAATGACTCCCGCGTCAATTCCTCCTTTATGGTTTCTAAAAATAGAGTCAGTCCTGCCTAGAATATGGGGCAAGTTGTACTAGAGAACCAGTGTATCAGAGCACAGGTGCTTGTGTCAGATCCCGCAGAAATGATGAGCTACATGCCATTTCACGGGGGGTGCCCCCCCAACGCAACCAACCCCCCATTGCTTCCCTCCTCCCCCAACCTTCCTGGGCTACCGTGCAGTGTCCCCCATTTGTGTCATGAGTATAAGAATGCAGAGGAATAAGAAAACACTGAGTTTTTAGTGACATAAATGAGGGGGAAGCAGGCTCCGGTTGCTATGACAGTCCAAGCAGGACATTAAGTGGTGGGGGAGAGAAGCCCAGCATGCCACTGCTATGACAGTCCAGGCAGGAATCTTTTCTTTACACAGGAAAGGAGGGCCTGATGAGCTCAGCCCCCGTTGCTATGATGAAGACGGTGTACCAGCCGTTCTGTACCTCTACTGGGAAAGACCGGGAGTCATTCCTTTACCCAGGCGCCCCAGCCAGCCTCACCTGAAGCCAGCCAGGAGCACTCACGGGTTGATAACAAGGACAGTTACCAGTCCTACTGCACCATCTGCCACCTGGGAGGGAAGGAGGCAATAGTTGTGCTTCACTGCTGCAGCATGCTTCTACCAGCAGCATTCAGTAGACAGTGGTGACATTGAAAGAAGTCAAGAAGATTTCTTTCCCTTTTCTTTACACATGTGGGGGGGGGAGGGGAGTAATTGACGAGCTATTCCCTGAACCACGCCAGACAATGTTCTGTTGACCTACAGGCATTGGAGCTCAGCCAAGAATGCAAATACTCTGGAGACTGCTGTGGACTGTGGGATAGCTGGAGTCCTCACTACCCTCCTTCCATGAGCGTCCATTGAGTCTCTGGCTTCCGTTATGCTTGTCACACAGGCACTTGTGTAGCCTGGAGATTTTTTTCAAATGCTTGGCATTTCGTCTTCTGTAACGGAGCTCTGATGAAACAGATTTGTTTCCTCTTAGAGCGATCAGATCCAGTATCTCCCGTACGGTCCATGCTGGAGCTCTTTTTGGATTTGGCTGACATTGCCACCCGTGCTGATCAAAGCTCCATGCTGTGGCAAACAGGAAATTGGAAAACCTAAATTTCGCGGGGCTTTTCCTGTTTACCTGGCCACAGCATCCGAGTTCAGATTGCTGTCCAGAGCGGTCACAGTGGTGCACTATGGGATATCGCCCAAAGGCCAATACCGTCGATTTGCAGCCACACTAACCCTAATCCGATATGGTAATACCGATTTTAGCGCTATTCCTCTCATCGGGGAGGAGTACAGAAACCAATTTAAAGAGCCCTTTATATCGATATAAAGGGCCTTGTAGTGTGGACGGGTACAGCGTTAAATCGGTTCAACGCTGCTAAAATCGGTTTAAACGCGTAGCGTAGACCAGGCCTGAGTGTTAAAGACAGGAACACTTCTTAAGCTGCTTTCAGTTAAGCTTACAGTTTGTGGATCTGTGTTTGTGGCTGACAAGCGTGTCTGGCACAACTAGGCAGGGCTCTGGAGTCCCAGGCTAGCAGGGGCAGAAATAGTCCTGGCACACCAGTTGGCAGCTCCAAGGGGGTTTCTGTGATCCAACCTGTCACAACTACCATAACCAATTAATTAGGCAACATTAAAAAAAAAAGGAAATTGCCTGACCTTATTAGCAATAAACAGCTAAATAGTATTGTCCTCAGTGTATAACAAAAATAGTGGTAAACTGGCAATGTGTTAAATTGCATAGATAGTTCCCCTTTAGCACCATTTGAAATCCATTGTGAGGAGAGATTAAAACGATTGGGACTTTTCAGCCTGGAAAAGAGATGACTCAGGGGGTGGGAAATGACACAGAGCTAAAAAAATCATAAGTGGTGTGGAGAAAGTGAATAAGGAAGTATTATTTACTCTTTTACATAACCCAAGAACCAGGGGTCACCCAATGAAATTAATAAGCAGCAAGTTTAAAATAAACAGCGCACGGTTAACCTGTGGAACTTGTTGCCAGGGGATGTTGTGAAGGCCAAAACTACAAGAAGGGGTCAAAAAGAATTTGCTAAATTCACAGAGGATCTGTCCATCAGTGGCTATTAACCAAGATGGTCAGGGATGCAACCCCATGCTCTGTGTCCCCCTAGGCCTCTGACTGCCAGATGCTGGGAGTGAATGACAGGGGAGGATCACTCAATGATTGCCTGTTCTGTGCATTCCCCCTGAAGAACCTGGCATTGACCACTGCTAGAAGACAAGATACTGGGCTAGACAGACCATTGGTCTGACTCAGTATGGCTGTTCTTATGTAACCTGGGGTTAGTAATACAATATAACTAATCAAGGCACATGTTATTCAAAACAATCTTTCTCAGTGTCTGATTCCATGTATACCAATACTGGTTCTTGATATAGCAATATTTAAAATAAGCTACTGTCCATTAGGGGTTATCTGAAAGACAGCATGTACAAGAAACAACAGGCTCTACCTCAACTACTGGTGCATCACACAGCAATGCAAACCAGAAGAGCACTGCACAGGTATGTTGTGCCAGGAACATTTTTAACATTGCAAAACCAGGTGTGTGGCCACGATTGCTCAAGCCAGTACAATGGGACACAGAAACTAGCCATTCCTGCCTGGTGAAGCTTTCCAGATGGTGACAACAAGCAGTAAGCGTGACCTATAATATGGATGGACAGTAGAGTGTAGTAATTAATTACACTGAATTTATATATGGAGGCCTCATTTATAATGTTACTACTCCAAATTTCTGGTTTATTCCTCATGTACATAGGACTGTGGGACACACTATGATACCGTCTATCCCAGTTTTTTCAAAATTAATCCATTATCCAAAGTGAGCCCCAAAACCAAGATAAAGTTTAAACTTACTAGTTTTTTAAATATGTAAATTAATCCACTCAGTTTAAATTTAAAATAATTACTAGACAGAAAACATACACACATTATTCATATTAGCCACGACATGCACAAGGCAGAACAAACCTTGAATGATCTTATCCATGATGGTGTTACCGAAATGTCGGGTTCGCCTAGTTGAGAGCCAATGGACCAGGGGGTTCTTGTCACCTATTCAAATAATTTTACCAC
Organism: Chelonoidis abingdonii; assembly: GCF_003597395.2. Lineage (NCBI taxonomy): Eukaryota > Metazoa > Chordata > Testudines > Testudinidae > Chelonoidis > Chelonoidis abingdonii. Next base: position 219,464 of record NC_133774.1, on the reverse strand, counting down.
TTATGTTTGTTCCTCCAATAACCTCCAGGTCCGTCTAACTTTGGAAGAAACCATTTATTCTTGTCTTCTAAACTCTGGGGCTGCTCTCTCCACTGTTACTGTCAAGCCAAAGAAGGGAAGCCTCATAAATAAAAGTATTCCGGTAATGGGTATAGGCAGAAAGCCATTTAACTGTTCTGTGTTGCAGGAGGCTACTGTGGAAATTACTGGTGTCTCCGCCTCTCATGCCTTTTTGCTAGCTCCGGATTCCCCAGTTAACCTCTTGGGCAGAGACCTGTTATGTAAATTGCATGCTCAAATCTTTTTTTCAGATGACAGGATTGTCCTCCGGTTACCTCAAAACCAACTTCCCCAGCTGTGTGCTGTTCTAACCCTGGCTTCAGAGGACTCGATCCTGCCTGCGGACCCGATCCTACCCGAGCAACTCAAACAGGAGGTAAAAGCCTCCCTATGGAGCACTTTAAAAACAAACTTGGGCACTCTCCGGACAGAACCAGTGCGTGTAACCTTGAAGCCAGGCATTCTAATTCCTCGAATTCGTCAGTACCTCATCCCCCAAGAAGCTCTGCTAGGCCTCCGAAACCTTATCACCACATTCCTGTGGCTGAGAGTGCTAGTTCGCACCAAGCCTCCCTTCAACACCCCTATTCTGCCAGTCAAAAAACCTGACACAAATCCAGAGAAAAAAACAGTATACCGATTTGTCCAGGACTTGCGTGCAGTAAAGTTGTTCAGGCTAGACACAACATGGTACCTAACCCTCACACTATCCTAACTGCCATTCCAGCAGGTGCTGCTTGCTATTCGGTAATAAACTTGTGTAATGCCTTTTTCAATATTCCCCTAGATCAAAACAGCTGGGATATCTTTGCATTTACATGAACGGATCCAGAGACCGGGAGGGCAAAACAGCTAACCTGGAACTGTATACAGATGGCTCGGCACGGGTCGTGAAGGGCCAACAAATATCTGGATTTGCAGTGTCTACCCAGTTTAAGGTATTACAGTCTGCACTCCTGGGACCCTCCACCTCAGCCCAGGCAGCAGAATTGGTAGCCCTCACCCTAGCATGAGAGTTGGCAGCAGGTATGCAGCCCAGTTTCAGTCCTTACCTTCTGATGTACCTGCTCACGGAATCCAGTCAGCGGACTGGGTCTATGTAAAAAAGTAAAAAATCAAGCCTCTCCAACCCCGGTGGGCTGGCCCTTTTCAAGTCCTTCTTACCTCCTACACCGCAATTCGAGTAAGGGAACGGGATACCTAAATCCACCACACCCAAATCAAGCTAGCCCCTAGGCCGGGGCCAAAAGCAGACATCGGACTTCGAGGGAGCACCGGCAGCTCTTCCCATCGCGACCCGGAAGAGCCAAAAGCAAACAATACCTGAAAAACTAAACTTCTCAAGAAACTAAAGCTTTTGTTCCAACTGTCAAATAAATTATTTTTTTTCTTTTCTTGCTATGTGTTGTTTGGGTAATGTTGCAACCTGCAAAATGTTTGTGTAGTGCTGTTACTAAGGGCTCTACTGTCCGTAAAAAAACACAATATCTCTCCCTCCAGCTTGATCGCAAATTGCGTATTAGGCCTGACAGTTTGGATTATCAGGCCGGAAGGGGGGACTGTAACAGTCAGCAGCAACCCCCTAACAGCTAGTAGCTTTATAATAGCTGGCAACCATTAGGGAAAATTGGACACCTCATAGACACAGTACCCTAACCTTTTAAACTGTCTTCCCTTATCAGTCTTGAGGCAGTTAAAGCTGGTCCTAAGCCAGTTTTTGCTAAGCAGATTACAGAAGTGCAGGGTTTGCTAACCACGAATCAAATGCTAACACAACCGAAGCCTGTGTGTATGTATAAAAAATTCTTGGTTTTTGTATGGAGTAGAGTTTTTTTGTACCAAGGTACAAAACTCTCCTTTCTTCTGCAAAATAAAGCAACCTTTCCTTATCGCTGTCATTGGCTGTCTGAGGGTTATTGAGTCCGCACCCAGGATTCACAGAAATGGCTGCAGACCATAGGAACACAGATGTCATGGTGTCCACCTAACATCAGAGAAGCTGTTCCAAAAAGTCTCATTACATTCAGTGTGTTAAATGAGAGAAAATGCAAACAGTGCAGCATCAGCTATTCTCTGCCATGGGTCAGAGGACACACTGTGCAGCCTGGAGACTTAGTGTTACTGCTCCATGGAGACATAGGCATGGGAGAGAGGAACAGGTCCCTCATTTTCTCTGTTCTGGGCTAGAACCCAGCTCAGAGATTGGCGAGTAGTCCAGGTGAGGGCTTTGGCTTACGGGAGGCAGCTGCTCCCCCTGGCAGCAACGCATTCCTGGTTTTTGTGAGGGTCTCAGTTCTGGTATTGATTTGTTCCTTATGCCTTTTTAGCATCAAGTTCATTCCCTATTCCCAGCACCAGCCATCCATGGCCTGCCAGAACAGCAGGTCCAAACCCTCCCAGTGACCTTGCCAAAGCACAGAGAAAACTCAAAATGGTAGATTGAAAATCAGCACTCTAATTGTGAGCTAAAGGAATACTGTGAGACAGCCTGAGTGATCAGACTTGTTAACCAAAATGTAGTAGGAAGAGAGCCTGAGACATAAGCTTTTGGATTAGAGGCCTGGTACAAGGCAGAATCTGCTCACAGAATGTAGCAAAACAAGGCTGATATTGCAGAAATACACATTCTTAAAAAATGATAAGCATAGAGCACTCACGCAAACACATCCTGATATTAAGTGATAGCAGATCATCCTGATATCAAGGATGGGACCAAAACATTCCCCAAGGAGACCAGGAACAAACACACACCTCCTAAAAGATACGGTCAGGATGACAGTACGTAATAGAGATGTTTTGATCGAACCAACATGAGCAAGGTGATGGGTGATAAGTAGCCACATCAGGGGGCAGTAATCATGTCAGAGGCAGTACTAACTTGTTTGTATTGGGTTATAAAGATGTATCCCAGAGGGAGTATCTTTGACCAGCTGAGGGGGAATGGAAAGTCCCGCCACTCACTGAACTGCATCCCTTATCACAGGCATACATATCCTAGTATCCTCATAGAATCTGCCAGGTGCTATTACCGTGCTTTGTCGACAATAAACCTGGCCGGGTGCCTTCGCACCTTAATGGATCTTGTGGTCATTGGGTAGTTTGCTTGAGGTCTGCTGTGCCAGCTGTCTGCACAGAGCTGGGACAGCACACAGGGAGAACACACATACAGCCAAACATCTAACCACACAAAGTACACAGCATTTATTCTCCAGCTATATTAGAAAAATCACCAAGATTTCCATACAGATTTGCACAATGACCACAGCTCTTGGTCATGCCATCACCTCCTCCTGCCAGAATCAGAGACTGGCCCACATAGCAGGTCCCCGTAGCAGAGCATGACAAAAAGCTGCAGAAAGTTATTCTCTCCCAGTATCTTGTCCATAGGGTACAGCCCTGTGCATGTGGAAGAGGCTGCCATCTCCCCAGGTGCTTCTACCAGATGATGCAGGGCCTGTGGCACTAGAGGAGGACGTGGTCTGAGCCAGGTTTATCTGTAAGAGGCAAGGAAACAAGTCTCAGGGGAGAATGTAAAGGGAAGGTGGGGAAGGCAGAGAGGACTCTGTGATTCTCACACTATGAGCTAACAAAGGTCTGTGAAGTACCCAGAATGCAGATTGCATGGTAGTTATGTTTCAAGTACATCTGACTACAGGTGCAAGACACAAAGCACAGCAATCAACCTCAGAACGGAAATTTTCACAAGAACTCCTGAAGAGCCTCTCAGTTGCCAACAGATCTTCACCATTCAATAGATACATAGAAAAGCCAAAGAGAGTGGATGGGTCTTATACCATGGACTGAACATCACTAAATCCAGACTCAGGGTCTGGGGACAGGAAGAATGTTCCAAAGTCCAGGTGCTGGCTGGTGAGTCTTGCCCACATGCTCAGGGTTTAGCTGATCGCCATATTTGGGGTCGGGAAGGAATTTTCCTCCAGGGCGGATTGGCAGGGGCCCTGGAGGTTTTTCGCCTTCCTCTGCAGCGTGGGGCATGGGTCGCTTGCTGGTGGATTCTCTGCAGCTTGAGGTCTTCAAATCTCAATTTTGAGGATTTCAATAACTCAGTCATGGGTTCGGGGTTGTTATAAATGTGTATGGGTAGGGTTTTGTGGCCTGCCTTGTGCAGGAGGTCAGACTAGATGATCATATTGGTCCCTTCTGACCTATGAATCAATGAGTTCCTCCTCACCTCCTCCTATTTAGCTTCAGAACTGTGCATGATCTCAGCTGCTGCAGTGTTCATGGGGAGAGAGGTGCCTCTTGAGACCTAAACCATGAAAAATCTGTCCATGGAGGGCAAGTGGGACCAGTGCAGGTCCTGGAGCACAGGCAGAACTGTGATCTGTGGGGAACACTACTTAAGTAGCTGCAGTTTCTGGAGGACCAGAGTTGCAGCCCCATGTAGAGCCCATTGCAGTGATCCAACCTTGATGTCACAAATACCTGGAGAGATCTCTGTATCCCAAAGGAATCAGATGCAATCTCTTTGGCAAGTGCTCACTGCTGCTGCCAGCTAAAAATCTAGAGCAACTGGGGATCCAAAACGACCTCAGGTTACAAGCTTAGGAAGTGATGGAGGGATCCTGTTAATCCAGGAGCCAACATACTCTCTCCCAGACCTTCTAGCTGCCTTCCTTGTAATCTCAGTCTCTCCTGTACAGAGTTGCAGAAGCTGCCCTGGTCAATAATCTAGTTTTCTGCAGACACTGAGTAAATCACTCCCCTATGTTGGGGGCTGGGAGAGATGGAAATACAGAGCTGGGAGTCCTCAGCCTGTGGTCGCTGCAACATGCACTTCCTCACCTCTCTCTGATGATCCCATATATACACATCGAACGAGAGCAGTGTGACAGAATATACCCCCGTATTCACATCCTAAACACTCCTGTAATAATCACTGTGCAAAATATGCTTCGTAAAGTACTGTTTGAAAACTCATAATTTGCTGGCCAGTATTGTTCTGGTAAAATATGTGTTGCAACACTGTCTATGATGTTATAAGATTCCCCTGTACGGTGTTAACAACACATGTTCCAAACTCCACAGCCCTGCCTACAGAGAAGTTGGTTTTGCTTAATATGCATTTAAGCTGTAAGCGGAGTCATCAAGCAGGAAGGGAAGACAAAGGATGTTCAAACAGGTAAAAAAAACAGCAAGGAACACCCTTCCATGTAGACTCTTCGGCTCCTGGTTCTCAGCTGGAAATGTTTTTCCAAGAGGGAGACCAGAACCGTAAAAACGAGGGACAAACACCTCAAGGCAACCTTATCTTTCCATCTGTCACATTCACTGTACCTGAAGAGGCAAAGAACGCAGCCATTGGACTGGGGGAGGGGTCTAGACCTATAGAGTTGGGTTAGTAAGACTACTGAAAGCATGTGGTGAGAAAACTTTGCTGTGAATCTAATATAGTTTGTTAAGTAAGGCACCAGTAAGCGTTTTATATTTATTTTTCTTGCAATCACTTCTGATTTTTATGCCTTATTACTTGCACTCACTTAAAATCTCTCTTTGCAGTTAATAAACTTGTTCTATTGTTTTATCTAATGTAGTGTGTTCAAGTTGAAGTGTCTGGGTAACCCCATTTGGGGTGGCAAGTTGTTTGCATATTATTCCCTTAAAGGAATAACAGACTGAATATATTCGTACTGTCCAAGGCTGGACAATACAGAACATGTGTGTCTGGGGGAAAATCTGGGAGTGGGAGTGTGTTGGAATCACCCTGTGGTGACTTTAGGGCTGGTAAGAGCCAAGATGTGGTGGCTGGCTGGCTGGCGCACACATAGATGTGGCTGGGAGTGACTTACAGGCTTGGAGGCTGTGAGCAGTCCATGCTGGGGGCTACAGCAGCAGAGCACTGTAACGGGCATCCCAGGTTACTGGGCAGAGGTGACACAGCTACTCACTGGTCTGGATTGTACCCTAGTATGTCACAGGATAAAAGATAGGACCCCTGCCTTCAGGCAGATAAGCAATCTCTCAAAAGAATGGAGCAGAGCCACTTGAACACCATGACAACTCTTGCTAGGAGCTTCAGACAGATCCGCAAAGCCTTGTGGCCAGTGGTGTCATAGGCAGCAGATAGAATCAACTCGGACACCTGACGCACATCCATCACCAGCTTGACGCGGACCTGATGGGAGTCAGAGACCTGAACAATCCAGATGTTGCTGGAGATGCTTTACCACAACCTCCTCAACAATCTTGCCCCAACAGGGGAGATTTGGGACTTGGCTAGGCAGACTGTGTGTGCCAAGGGATGGTTTCTGCAGCAAGGTCTAACTTGCTGAGAGAAGCCAGCTCCTTGCCCTCTCTTAGGAGATGACTGTCAATGATTCACAACAGTGACATCAACACCTCTTCACTGGCTCTTACCAGCCAGGTGGGGCATGGCTCTCATCCACTGCCTGTACATTCACTAGATATGCATTAGTCAAACAAAGTTATTGGGCCCAATACAGAAGTAGCTGCTTAAAATTCTCTGACCTCTTCTGTACAGGAGGTCATCCTTGATGATCTAATAGTCCCGTCTGGCCTTACAATCTATGAATCCCGCAGCACCACAGCTAACATCATAGGCTGACACTCTCTAAGGTGCCACAAGGACTCCTTGCTGTTTTTGCTGATACAGACTAACATGATTACCACTCTGAATCAAGCAGAGAAGACTGTCCCCACCACTCCTACAGAACCAGCTGTGCCTCTGTGGAGGAAGCGAACATTAGCCTGAGCTGCTGTTAATTCAGTCTTACCCTCTGAGTGTCCAGCTCCCAAAAGTCTCAGGAACCTTGGATTTCAAGTTCACACACTTGCATTTGTTAGAGGAGCCAGTGGCCACTCACTGTCCTTGTTCAAAGGCTTTGCTTCCAGAATCTTGCCTTTTCTCCAGCACTGCTTTTCTCCTCTATGCCTCCTTCCAATCCTGCCACTCTGCCGCAGTTCTTGACCCCTGGAACAGCCTTCCTGTCTGGCTGTCTTGTATCAGAGGTCACCTCCTCCCCAGTGCCCTCTCTGCCCTCCCCGTACCCTCTCTAATCCATCTCACATACTACAGCTACAATACCCTCCCCCTCCTGCTGCTTAGACTATGTCAGTCTTGCTCAAACCCCATCATTGGCTGCTCTTTCCTCCCACATCAAGTCCCAGCTCTTCTACCTCACCTGCACAGCTCTGCCCCTTGCTTTTCTCTCTCCTCACTACCCCTGCTGCACCCCAATGCTACCTGTTCAGTGCCTCCCCACTGGCACTATCTGCTCCTCGGTCCCCCCTCAGACCCACAAGCTGTACATGCAGCTGAACAAAGAGAGCGCAGATTAACTTGCCGTAACCCTCATTTTTCTCCTACTCCCCACACTTAGCTGTTGTCATATGTTGTGGCTTTTAACAGACTGGACTCCTCAGGACAGGACATGGTTATTGCCTCTGAAGCACTCTGCTCACCTCACTACCACTGAAACAAAAGCCTATGCTGAAAATGCAGCTTTCCTCCCCTCCCTGATCTCCCTATGGTGCAGACTCCCAGAAGCCCCTCTAGCTTCTGCTGGTAGCTGCTCTCCCATTTTACCCTCCACTCCCAAATCTGTGTAGGTGCTGGTCCAGGGAGACTCTCCAAGTAGCCACAGGTGCAATGAGATGAAATGGCTCCTCTGTTCCTCTGACTTCCCTAGGGAAGCTGCATCTACCACCTGCCCCACTCTTACCACGTCACTCTTGCTGTGGGCCCCGCTGCCTTCAGTTCTGGGGCTTCAGCTCGGCATAGGAGCCATTTGAGGAGTTGGAAGAAAATTGCAGGGCAAAGTAGAGGCACAATGTCAGCCCCCCTGCCATTTCACACACACACAAGCCCCTCTGCCATCCCACACTGGGGACCTCCCCACCAAAGCCCTGCAGGGCCCTGTGCTATTCATGCCCAGACGCTCTCACACCATCTGCTCTCCAGGAGTGAGGAAGTCTGAAACCTTGTAGTTCCCAGTGAATACACCCTTGATCCAGAGGCCACATAACCACAGGGCATGGAAAATGAGAAGCCTGGAAAACCTGCAACAGGGAGGCGACCACTGCCTTCCACTTGTAAGGAGCCATCTTCCCCACTTGGTCCCCAAGCAAAGAGCTTCTAACTCACCTGCAGACACTCTGGACAGATAGTGTTTGCTGCGGTGACCAACGGATACAGGGTGGATGGACGGAACCTGCTGACCTTCTTACCTGCTGGATTTCCCACATTGCCAATCGTATGGAGGGGTAGAGGCGAGGAATGGCCCGTCTGGCCACCCCAGCCTCACATGGGCTCGGCTCCGTCCCCTCCTCGCCTGGGCTCAGCTGCTGCTCTTGGCATTTCTTTGATTTCATGAACCGCACGTGCTTGAGAACAGCAGTTGCTCCTGCATGCTGGATGTGGCTGACAGCAGGTGCCCCATTAAGATCAGCCTGTTCCTTTTGAGGCTGCTTCTCCCCATTTGCTGGGCATAGGGCCAGGGTGTGGAATTTCAACGCCTCATAATCAGAGTCCCCATCACCTTTCTGAAGGAAAAAGGGCAGAATTCAGAAGACACAGAGATCCACAGCTAGCTGCAGGAATCTCCAAGTCAGCAGCCGGAAGTAAAATGCCCAGATGCAGCAGTCCCCAGGAGAGCCCCTGCCTCCAGAACATCAGTGAGGGGCTTGGGATGAAATGGAGCTGTGAGAGCCGCTCCCCAGGATGGTAACTGGGAGGCAGAGACATAATGTGCAGCTTGTAGAGATGCCCTGGGATGGCCAGGGATGCAACGAGAGCATCCCTCTTCCCCACCAAAATACTAACTTGTATTGCTGTGCCTAGCTTTGCGATTCTCAACCTATTTACCATTATGGGCCACATATGCAGCTCTCTCTGTTTTGCGTGGGCCGCAGGCACACAATATATATACTATCTGTATGGCCTTTAGGATGTCATGTGGGCTGCAGCTGTGTGCTGACTGGGCCATGGATCGAGAACCACTGGCCTAGCTGCTAGACCTCCCTAGTGAATAAAGGTAGGAGGGGTCCGGGCTACCTGACCAGTTGATAAAGTACTGGACATTTCCTATGGGAACACAAAGCAATATTACCATCGGGACAACTCCATTAGCTCAGAGGGTAGAGTCTGAGCCCTCCCACCCTTTGTCCGTAAGTCACACCTGGAGTCCCCAACACTTACCTGCTCACAGGGCACAGTCAACATCTCCATGAAGGGCTGGATTCCCACAGTTCGATGGTACTGGACCAGCGCAGTGAGCGAGGTGTGAGCTCGGTCCTCCCCCAGGATTACGTAGCGTGCATTGGGCTGCATCTCAATCATGTAATGTCTGCAGCGGTGCTCACCCCTACAGAACCAGACACAGTCACAGCTCTGGGTCCCAGAACGTCTCCAGCCCTTTCTTAGCAGCATCATCTGCATTAGAGATGTGCCTAGAACGTTTCTGATGTTTTTCTACATTTTCAAATATCGATTTCAATTACAATACAGAATACAAAATGTACAGTGCTCACTTTACATAAATATTTGCACTTAAAAATGATAAACAAAAGTAGCACATCTCTACCGCGATATAACATGACCTGATCTAACGCGGTAAAGCAGCGGGGAGCCCCAGGCCTTTTAAATCACCACTGGAGCTCCGGCAGCTGGGCTCAGGCAGTGATTTAAAGGGCCAGAGTTTCCGGCCGCTGCAGGGAGCCCTGGGCCCTTTAAACCCCCATCCAAGCCCTGCTGCCAGAGTTCTGGCAGTGATTTAAAAGGTCAGGGGCTCCCCGCAGCAGCTGGCGAACCAGGCCCTTTAAATCACCGCTGGGGAAGCCAATGCAGTCCGGTATGCCGAACCGGACCGAATCCAATATAACATGGTCTCACCTATAAGACGGTGAGATTTTTTGGCTCCCAAGAACTGCGTTATATCAGGGTAGAGGTGTATTTTTCAATTCACCTCCTACAAGTACTGTAGTGCAATCTCTATCATGGAAGTGCAACTTCAAATGTAGTTTTTTCTGTTACATAACTGCACTCAAAAACAAATCAATGTAAAACTTTAGAGCAAGTCAACTCAGTCCTCTTTCTTGTTCAGCTAATCGTGAAGAGAAACAAGTTTGTTTACATTTATGGGAGATAATGCTGCCCGCTTCTTAAGTACGTCACCTGAAAGTGAGAACAGGCTTTCACATGGCACTGTTGTAGCTAGTGTTGCAAGACATTTACACTCCAGATGTGCTGAAGATTCATATGTTTCTTTATGCTTCGGCCATCATTCCAGAAGACATGCTTCCATGCTGATGACGTTCATTAAAAAAATAATGTTTTAATTAAATTTGTGACTGAACTCTTTGGGGGAAAACTGCAGGTCTACTGCTCTATTTTACCCACATTCTGCCATAAATTCATGTTATAGCAGTCTCGGATGATGACCCAGCACAGGTTGTTCATTTTAGGAACACTTTCACTGCAAATCTGTCAAAATGCAAAGAAGATACAAATGTGAAATTTCTAAAGAAAGCTACAGCCCTCAACCCAAGATTTAAGAATCTGAAGGGCCTTTCAAAATCTGAGAGGGACGAGGTGTGGAACATGCTTTCAGAAGTCTTAAAAGAGCAACACTCTGATACGGAAACTACAGAATCCAAACCACCAAAAGAGAAAATCAGCCTTCTGCTGGTGGTATCTGACCTAGATGATGAAAATGAACATGCGTCAGTCCGCACTGCTCTGTTATCATTATTGAGCAGAACCCATCATCTGCATGGAAGCATGTCCTCTGGAATGATGGTTGAAGCATCAAGGGACATATGAATCTTTAGCGCATCCGGTATGTAAATATCTTGTGACATCGGTGTGACATTGCACTATATATGATTTTATGAAAGTATGCTGATGAGTGTGAATATAATGTAACTAAAATATGCTTCATGCAAAAGGTCTCTTGTAAGGTATCATTACAAAGCTTATAATCTACTGAATGTGGCCATTCTATTTGTATAAATGTATCACTCTTGAATTTGAAACTAGAAATATGAAATATAACTCTGAGGGCCTATTGTAATTATGCAAAGTGTCAGCCATTAATGGTGGTTTGGAATCTCGATGGCTCCCATTAACCAGGACAATTGTCTGTAGATGGCTCTGTTTTACTGATAAGTCTTCCTGTATGTGTGTGTACCGGTAAGTGGGTAATGAAGTCTTATAGTGACATGTGATCATGTCACCTGAACTGGAATCCATCTTTAACCTGGTGCTTTTCCATTTAGAAGGGGTGGAGACCGAGAGAGGCAAAAGATTCCTGCCTTGAGTCAAATCTATATAAGGGGATGGAACAGAACTAAGAGGGCTGCAATCATGAGAAATCCCCTAGCTACCATCAGAGCTGGAACAAGGGCGGTACCAGGGGAAAGGATTGTGCCCAGACTAGAAAGGTGTCCAGTCTGTGATAGAAGCTTATTGAAACATCTCTCAGGGTAAGATTTTATCTGTATTCAGCTTTCTTACTCTATTAGGCTTAGATTCGCATTTTATTTTATTTTGTTTGGTAATTCACTTTGTTTTGTCTGTTACTACCTGGAACCACTTAAATCCTTTCTGTATTTAATAAAATCACTTTTTAACTTATTAATTAAACCAGAGTACGTATTAATATTAATCTCTCTATCAGTATTATAGAGAGCGAACAATTTATGAGTTTACGGTGTATAAGCTTTATACAGGGTAAAATGGATTTATTTTGCGTTTGGACCCCATTGGGAGTGGGACATCTGAGTGTTACAGGCAGGAACACTTCTTAAGCTGCTTTGAATTAAGTCTGCAGCTTTGGGGCTCGTGGTTCAGACCCTGAGTCTGCGTTGGAGCAGACTGGAGGGTCTGGCTCAACAAAACAGGGTGCTGGAGTTCCAAGCTGGCAGGGAAAGCAGGGGCGGAAGTAGTCTTGGCACATCAGTTGGCAGCCCCAAAGGGGTTTCTGTGATCCAAACCATCACAGTCGGCTACAACAGTGCCATGTGAATACCTGTAAAAGCAGCAGAGAATCCTGTGGCACCTTATAGACTAACAGATGTTTTGGAGCATGAGCTTTCGTGGGTGAATACCCACTTCGTCAGATGCATGTAGTGGAAATTTCCAGGGGCAGGTATATATATGCTAGCAAGCAAGCTAGAGAACACTTATATTGAACAAAGACTGTGAATGGCTTGCCAACTACAGAACCAGTTTCTCCTCTCTTGGTTTTCACACCTCAGCTGCTAGAACAGGGCCTCATCCTTCCTGATTGAACTAACCTCGTTATCTCTAGCTTGCTTGCTAGCATATATATACCTGCCCCTGGAAATTTCCACTACATGCATCTGACAAAGTGGGTATTCACCCACGAAAGCTCATCTCCAAAACATCTGTTAGTCTATAAGGTGCCACAGGATTCTCTGCTGCTTTTACAGATCCAGACTAACACGGCTACCCCTCTGATATGTGAATACCTGTTCTCACTTTCTGGTGACACTGTAAATAAGAAGAGGGCAGCATTATATCCTGTAAATGTAAACAAACTTACTTGTCTGTCTGAGTGATTGGCTGAATGAGAAGTAGACCTGAGTGGACTTGTAGGTGCTAAAGTTTTACAACGTTTTATTTTAGAATGTAGTGTTTTTCTACATAATTCTACATTTGTAAATTTAACTTTCATGATGAAGAGGAGAGAGGAGAAAGGAAGACCTTTCATTCTGTCCACTTCTGCAACGAATAACTGGATGGACCTTCAGAATGGTTTCATTCTCTCGATATAGAAGGTTAGCACTCTGCGGACATCCAGTGAGTGAAGTCTCTGCTCCCTGGTGCTGGAACGCGGCTTAGGGTAGAATATAGGGAGGAAGATATCCTGGCTGATATGAAATTGAGAGACATCCTTTGAGAGAAAAGCCAGGTGAGGCCCGAGTTGAACCTTGTCCTTATAGAATGCAGTGTAAGGGGGCTCTGATGTTAGGGCCCTGAGCTCTCACATCCTCCTAGTTGAGGTTATCGCTACCAGAAACACCACATTATATGAGAGACAGAGATGGGAGCATGTTGCCAAGGGCTCAAATGGCAATCCTGTAAATCTGGAAAGGGCCAGATTGAGGTCCCAAGCTGTGAGAGGCTGTCGGATCTGCAGGTATAGCCTGTTGAGACCTTTAAGGAAACGGCTGACCATCAGATTCTCAAAGATCGAGCAGTCCTCTGCGCCTGGGCGGAAAGCAGAGATGGAGGCCAAGTGAATCCTTATTGACAACATGGACAGCTCCTGCTGCTTTAAGATGGAGAAGATAGTCCGTTGTAAGTGGCACCGAGGCAAGTGTCAGGGATGAGAGGTGCTGCTCTAACCAGATTGAAAATCTCTTCCACTTGGCAAGGTAGGTAGCTCTTGTAGAAGGTTTTCTGCTGCCAAGGAGAACTTGTCTGGCTTTATCAGAGCAGGAGAGCTCCCCTGCCATCAGCCATGGAGCTTCCATGCTGTGAGGTGGAGCGACTCGAGTTTTGGATGTTGGAGGCAGCCATGATCCTGCTGGTCTGGGAAGAGTGGCAGAGTAACCAGAGTTTCCATGGACATTTCCAGGAGTGATGTGTACAAATGCTGGCGGGGCCAGACTGGAACTATCAGTATCACCAAAGCTTGGTCTCTGCGAATCTTGAGGAGCACTTTGTGAACGAGAGGTACAGGTAGGAACGCGTATAGGAGATGGCCTCCCCATGGGAGGAGGAATGCGTCTGCGATGGAACCCAGGCTGTGACTCAGAAAGGAGCAGGATCACTGACACTTCCTGTTGCGTCATGTAACAAACAGGTCTATTTGGGGAAAGCCCCACTGATGGAAAATTGATTTTACTACATCTGGGCAAAGGGACCACTTGTGGCCGTGAAATGACCTGCTGAGATGGTCTGCCAGCTTGTTCTGTATTCCAGGGAGGTACAATGCTTGAAGGTGTATCAAGTGCTCTACACAGAAGTCCCACAGCATGAGGGATTCCTGGCACAGAAGAGAGAAGTGTGCACTCAAGTTTGGGGATGTAAAACATTGCTGTGGTGTTGTCTGTCAAGACTAGGGTGACCAGATCACAAGAGTGAAATATCAGGACACATTGGGCGAGCAGCAGGGGGGGAGGGGGAGCGGACGACAACGACAGACACAGGTGCACAGAGCCATGAGAGGGGGCCCTAGGTTGTACGGCCCCTGCTGCAGCCTGCACCACAAGCCACAGGGCAAGGACACCTATTGAATTCAATGAGAAATTTGCATGTGAATTGATGTACCTAGTTCTGATATTATAAAGCCAGAAGAGATCCGGTGACCACCTGGTCTCACCGCCTGTATAGCACAGACATAGAACTTTCCCAGAATAATTTCTAGAGGATCGCTTTTAGAAAAAGCTTTTAGAAAAACACCATGACCCTTAGTATATTGTTGATCATTAATTCCTCTCACCATTGAAAAGGTATGCCATCTAGCCAGTCTGAATGTGTCTAGCTGCAACTTCCAACCACTGGCTCATGCTCTACCGTTCTCTACTAGACTGAAGTGCCCATTATTAACTATTTGTTCCCCATGTAGATACTTACAGTGTACAACCAAGTCACTTTTTAACCTTCTTTTTGTTACGCTAAATAGATTGAGGTCCTTGAGGTGATCACTATAAGGCAGGTTTTATAAGCCTTTAATCAGTCTTGTGACTCTTCTCTGAACACTCTCCAATTCATCAATATCCTTCTTAAATTGTGCACACCAGAACTGGACACAGGATTCCAGCAGTGGTTGCACCAGTGCCAAATACAGAGATAAAATAACCTCTCTACTCCTGCTTGAGATTCCCCTATTTAGGCATCTGGTCACCCTATTTCTGTATGCATTTCCCCAGGTTTTTTTGTAAAAATCAACACTGAACTGTCCCAGAAATTCTGTCATGTGGAATCATCGTGAAACTTGCATGGCTCCAACCCTGCCGATGAAACTTTAGATCCACTGCACAGACTTCTGCCACTTGAGCTAACGGAGTAAGTGATGGCAGAGGCAGTAGGTTGTCATCTTACATGTGATAGATCAGCTCTATAGGGGAATGAGACACTTTTTTTGCCACTGGGTTTCACAGATATCTGCTGCTGACAGAAGAGGAACTCTGAAACTCAGGAATCCGGGGTCTATTCCAGATTCCTGAATGGAGTGGTCTCTAGTAGTCAAATACCCTTCTTCCCCGTCCCCTCCAGTCTATATCTATCCTATTGCTGTCTAACCCCTCCAGCTCCTCATCTGATTTCAACTGCCCCCCACTACCGCTCTGGATTCCTTGTCCCTGTTTCCTGGTCCTGTCTCACTCTCCTCTCTCCGCGCCCCCATCCCTCAGATGGGATGTTTGTTCCAGACTGGCAAAATTATAACAGTTCCCAACATTTCAACACTTCCCACTCTAAATTTTCGGTTGCTTAACTATAGGCTAGCTCTGCCTACAACAAAGCATATTCAGAACCTCTGATTAAAGGGATTATAAGTGTAGCAACCTCCATCATCGCTAGTCACCAAAGATTGAATCCAAGCCATCCAGACTTAAAAGCATGAGCTTCTACTACTTGAGTTCAAGATATAACTCCCTTAGCTGGTAGCTATACAGTTATCCTCTAAAAATCCACCAGAGGACGGCACAACACACATGTTGGACAGTAAATTACAAAAGTGCCAAATATTATTATTAGACCTGCAATACTTTTCACAATGAACATCAGCGGGGGATAAACTGGGAGTTTAAGAATATTTGGAAAACAATTTTAGAACAACATTCAGTGCTGTGGTTTAAAAGAAAAAAAACCTGTTAAAACTCATAACTTGGCAGCATTCAGTGTTTGAATAAAACAACTTCCAGGAGCTATGGGATACAAGTTAAGAATGTTGAAACAGGAGGATGTTATGCTTAGTTACCACTTGGGCAAGGCGGCGTTCTATGTAATACTTGCAAGATTTCACTGCAATGTTCTACAATATATAGCAGCGCAATGCTGATTCCATTGATATTGTTGAGCAATTCATGCTGATTTTATTTCAGTCCACATCTTAATAGTTTTTGAATACTGTAGATCACAATTTTCAGCTCAGTTGGTCTGAACACGCAGAGCTTTAAAATTGCTATGCTCTAAACCGTATATTAACTACAATTTTATAAACCTGCATGTCAGAGAACTGTGTCAGTACTACTAGACAGTGGCACAAGGCAATTCGGTGTGAAATCACTGAAATGTAGGACTGGAAGGGACATCAACAGGTCATCTAGTCAAACCCCTGCACTGAGGCAGGACTGAGTAATAAGAACTAGACCATTGTTGACAGGTGTTTGTCTAACCTTGTAAAAAACTCCAATGACTGCTATTCCATAACTTCTCTAAGTAATTTGTCCAGTGCTTAACTACCTTTACAGTTAGGAAGTTTTTCCTAATGTCTAACCTAAATCTCCCTTGCTACAATTTAAGCCCATTGCTTCTTTTTTCTGCATGTCCTGAGTAGGATGGGGGTGGGTCCAGGCAGTGGGATTGCAGGGAGGGAGGTCGAGGGAGTCGGTGGGTGTGTGGGGATGGATGGGGGAAGCAGGGTGGAGGAACTGAGGGGGACAGCACTGGGACTGGAGGAGTCGGGGGGGGAGCTGAGGGGAATGGGACAGGACTGGGATTGGGGGAGTAGGATAGGGGCTGAGGGGAGCATGAATGGGACAGGGTAGAGAGAGCTGTGTAGAGTGTGGCAGGGCGGGGGAGACAATGGGGCTGGGCTGGGGAGGGTTGGGGAAAGGGACAGGGTCTGCAGGGGATGAGACAGAGGGGAGCAGGACTGGAATTGGGGGAGGTTGAGGGGGTGGGACAGCAGGGAGAGCGATGGGGGTGGGATGACAGGGGAGGCTGAAGAAGAGATTTGGGGTAGGGGAAGGTTGAGGACAGTGGGTTGGGGGGAGCAGGGAGACTATGGGGGAGGCTGTTGGAACGGGGGCAGGGACTGAGGGCAGTGGTTTCAGGGTGGGAGGTACAGGGGGAACTGCGGGGGAGGCTGAGGGAACAGGGTCCGGGTGGGGGCTGAGGGCAGTGGGTCGGGTCTACACTGGTACCTCTCAGCACTGTTGTGCCAGTCGGCAGACCTGCACCAGCGCTACCCTGCCCAGCGCCTGCTGCCCGCGTCTACAAGCCCCGCCCTGCTGCAGCACACAGCGGAGCGAGACCTCCTCGCTGCCTCTCTGTGTGTCCAGGGCAGGGGCTGGGTGGTGGGGCCTGTGGGCTGGCGCTGCTGAGCCGGGAGCTCAGCTGTGCGCTGTCCCAGGGCCCAGGGAGGAAAGGCCGGCTTGCCACGGTCCCCCTCATATAGGATGACCAGACATCCCGACCAATGTAAGGTCGGGACGCGGGACTGTCCCTATAACATCGGGATGTCTGGTCACCCTAGTCAGGACTGATACACATCTCCCTGCTAGGTGGACTCTGAAAGTCTGTCATGCCAGGCGCACCGCTCTCAGCTCTCTGACATTGATGGGCAGAGCGAGATCCACCCGAGACCAGAGGCCTTGTGTTCTGAGATCTCCCAAATGTGCCCCCAGCCCAAGTCTGATGCATCTGTCACTAAGGAGAGGGATGGCTGAGCGATGGTGAAGGGGACCTGTGGATTTACTACCTGTGGGTTGAGCCACCACAGGAGGGAGTTGAGTACCAGGCGACATAGGGTTATAATCCTGTCCAAAGTGTCCCGGACTGGCCAATATACTGACACTAGCCACTACTGAAGTGGCCGAAGTCTGAGTCTGGCATGCTGTACTACATATGTATAAGCTGCCAGGAGTCCCAGGCAATTCCTTGCTGTGGTGTAGGGGAACTGCCTGAGACCCCATATAATGTTGCCCAGGAACCGAAATCTCGTTTCTGAGAGGTATGCCCTGGCTTGTGTCAAGTCCAGTACTGCCCCTATAAACTCTATCCTCTGAACAGGGGACAGGATTGATTTCCCTTTGTTTAGAAGGAAACCCAGTTCGCCGAACGTCATTCTCATGAAGCCGATCTGCGCCTCCACTTGAGACCTGGAGTGGCCCTTAACCAGCCAGTCGTTGAGGTGCGGTAACACTTGTACCCGTCGCTTGTGCAGGAACCCCGCCACAACTGCCATGCACTTGATGAACACTCAAGGAGTCACTGACAGGCCGAATGGGACGACTGTGAACTGATAGTGGCTGCTGTTCACCACAAACCTGAGGTATTTTCTGTGGGGTAGAATTACTGCTACATGGACGTACACATCCTTCAAGTCGAGGGTGACATACCAGTCTCCTGGATCCAGTGAGAGGATAACGGAGGCCAAAAAGACCATGCAGAACTTGAGCTTCTTCACGAACTTGTTGAATTCTCGGAGGTGTAGGATAGGCCTGAGCACACCCTTGGCTTTTGATATTAGGAAATACCGGGAGTAGAAATCCTTGCCTCTTTGCTCCTGAGGAACCTCTTCCACTGCCCCTAGAGATAGGAGTGAGTGCATCTCCTGAATAAGGATTTGCTTGTGAGGGGGGTCCCTGAAGAGGGATGGGGAAGGGGGTTGGAAGGGCGGGAGGGCACAGAATTGGATGGAGTATCCCTTCTCTACCGTGCAGAGGACCAGGCCGTCCGAAGTGATACGAGATCATCGACAGTAGAAAGGAGATAGTTAGGACGAAAAGGTAAGGCAGGGTAGAGCCCTGGCCAGAGGAAGGGTGCTGTCTTCTCCTGCCACTCCTTTTCCTCTGCCAAGGAGCATCCTGCCGGTTCTGTGGCTGGTAGAACCATGAAGGAGGCTGAGGCCAAAAGTGCCTGAGCTGAGTGGCGGGAGTGTGGAGGCCCAAGGACCTGAGGGTGGCCCTTGAGTCCTTTAGACTGTGGAGTCTTTTATCTGTTATATCAGAAAATAGGGCCGAAGCCTTGAAGAGGAGGTCCTGGATGGTTTGCTGGACCTTGTAGGGGAGACCAGAGACCTGCAACCAGGAACTCCTCATTGCAACTCCTGTGGCCATTATGTGGGAGGCCACATCTGCCACATCCAATGCGGCCTGCATGGAAGCTTGGGAAATCAGCTTTCCTTCCTCCACCAGTGCTGAAACTCTGCACAAGAGTCCTGCGGCAGCAGCGCAGGAAACTTGGCCATCGCATTGCAGGTGTTATGTGACTATCTGCTAACAATGGCCTGCTGGTTTGAAATGCAGAGCTGCAGCTCCCCAGTGGAGTAGACCTTCCTCCAAAAGGTCTAGTCTTTTAGCATCCCTATTTTTACAGGAGGGGCCCTGGTACTCACGCTGGTTAGCTGCATCAGCCACCAGGCAATGGAAGGTGGGTGGGTATATAGGTGCTCATATCCCTTTGAAGGGACAAAGTACCGCCTCTCGTTTCTCTTGGCCATAGGAGATAGAGATGCCTGGGTCTGCCACAAGGTCTTTATGGTCTTGGTAATAGTCTTTATTAATGGCAAGGCAATATGAGAGGGTCTGCAGGGGGTGAGGATGTCAAAACATCAGGTCGGCATCCTCTACTACTTCCTCAGCCTGGATCCCCAGGTTCTGGGCCATCCGTTGCAGAAGTAGTTGCAGGACCCTGTTATCCTCCAAGGCCAGGGCCATCAATGTCCTTGCCACGGTGTCGTCTGGGGGGGATGAAGAGGAAAGTCCTGGCAATGGGCCCTGCTCACTCCCCTAGGCATCCAGGGGGTCACGCAGCACCCAGTACTGCTGCGCCACCAAGTCTGTAACATGCGGTGCTGGGGCCGCTGGAACTAGATTATCGGTGCTGATGCCGGCAGTGCCCAGGTCATCGATGCCAGTGGTGCTGATATCAGAAGAGTTGGTACTGGTGCCTCAGGCGAAGGTAGAGGTGTTGGTGGCGCCGCTGCTGGCCGTGTCGACATTGCTTGTGAAAAGACGAAGGACGCCTAAGACACTGTTTCGGACCTGGACCTTGATCCTTGGATTTGTCCCTGGTTCTGATGATATGCCCAGGGTGTCCAGAAGGTTGCCACTGCGGTGGCCAAAGCGCCAGATAGGGATGGCAGTCACGGCAGGACCTAGACCTTCTGCTCCTGGTCCTATTGGAGCAGTAGGATTGTGCCTCCGAGGTCTCTGAGAAGGACCACCACAGAGGAGTGGTACTCTGCAGTGCTGGCAAGCGGTGCCAAGAGGGGACTGGTACTGGTACGGCTACCCCACTTGGGTGGACTGTACCAGGGAGAGGGGTGCTGGAGATGGAGATCAGTGCACCATCATCGCTGGCTTGCCCCTTGATGGGAATGGGGCTGGGCGGTCACCGGCGACTTGTCTTTCCTCTGTGGGGAGGATGGCGCCATGAGGCATACAAGGTCCTGAGCCACCTTGAACACCTCTGGAATTGGTGTTTCTCACTGGAGTCTGTTTTTGAAGATTTTTTTGTTGGAGTATTGCGACTTTGAGGTCTGTAATCGAGTGACCAGGGAGGTTGAAGTGTTCTCTGACTGATTTTTGAATGTTATAATTCTTGACGTCTGATTTGTGTCCATTTTTCTTTTGCGTAGAGAAACTTCAAAAACAGAGTCCAACAAGAAACTGCAGAATTGGAATTAATTTGCAAACTGTACACCATTAAATTAGGCTTGAATAAAGACTGGGAGTGGATGGGTCATTAAACAAAGTAAAACCTATTTCCCCACGCTAATTTTTCCCCCTACTGTTACTCACACCTTCTTGTCAACTGTTGGAAATGGGCCATCCTGATCATCACTACAAAAGTTTTTTTTCCTCCTGCTGATAATAACCTACCTTAACTGATTACTTTCGTTAGAGATACTATGGCAACACTCATTTTTTTTTCATGTCATCTGTGTCTATGTATCTTCCTATTGTATTTTCCACTGCATGCATTGGATGAAGTGGGTTTTAGCCCACGAAAGCTTATGCTCAAATAAATTTGTTAGTCTCTAAAGTGCCACAAGTACTCCTCGTTCTTTTTGCTGATAAGACTAACATGGCTACCACTCTGAAACCTGAATATTGTTGTGATTTTTGCTGTAAGGGACCATCTATCACAAAGACAAGCTTCCCTGGGTGGCAAGATAGACTGGAGTGCCCAGTGTGATGGTCTGTGTCTCCAGGGTAAGGTTGTTATAGAGCTTGTGGAATTCACTCTTGTTACTTGGTTGGTGAAACCTAATTATGGAACATACAACCAATTTAGGGTTTGTGCCCCACTTCTTGACAGTCTGCCCTAAGCCAGGCACACACCGTCATGAGCCAGTTGAGGTAGCTTGACGTGGTTCTAGCCCCTACACTATTTAAAATTTTCATCAATGACCTGGAACAAAATTATCACTAACAAAGTTTGCAGGTGACACAAACATTTGGGGAAATATAAATAATAAAAAGGGCTGGTCACATATACTGAATTGGTTGGTAAGCTGGATGCAAGCAGTGTGTGTTTCAATATGGCCAAATATGAATGTATATACCTAGGAACAAAGAACATAAGCCACACCTACAAGATGGGGGACTCTCCTGGGAAGCAGTGACTCTGAAAAAGATTTGGGGATTGTGAGGGATAATCAGCTGAACAGGAGCTTCCTGTGCGATGCTACGGCTAAAAGGGTTAACATGATCCTTGGATTCACTAACAGGGGAATTTCAAGCAGGAATAGAGAGGTTTTACCGCCTCTGTATTTGGCATTGGTGGTACCCCTACGGAAATACTTTGTCCATTTCTGATGTCCTCATTTCAAGAAAGATATCGATAAACTAGAGAGGGTTCAAAGAAAAGCCATGAGGATGGTTAAAGGATTGGAAAACATGCCTTATAGTGATAGACTCTAGAAGCTCAACCTGTTTAGTTTCTCATAGAGAAAGTTAAGGGTGACGTGATCACAGTTTATAAGTATCTACATGGGGAATAGAAATTCGATAATACAGGGCTCTTCAGCCTAACTGACAAAGGTACAAGATCCAGTGGCTGGAAGCTGAAGTTAGACAATTTCAGACGGGAAACAAAGGTGCAAATTTTTGATAGTGAGAGTAATTAATCACTGGAACAATTTACCAGTGGTCGTGGTGGATTCTCTGTCACTGGCTATTTTAAGATTGGATTTTTTTCTAAAATATATGCTGTAGTTCAAACAGGCATTATTTTGGGGCAGTTCTCTGGCCTGTGTTAGGAGATCAGACTAGATGATCACAGTGGTCCCTTCTGGCCTTAGAATCTAGGATTCCTCACTAGCCCATTCTAACTTGCAGGCTTGTGCCTCTGCATCACTACCCTGCACTTTTCCTTGCATGTATCTGTCCAAAGGATCCCTTTCCATCAATCCCCTCTGAGTACATTCCTAGCCTATGCATCTCAAACTCCTCCAGTCTGTCCCCATTCCAGGCAGCACCTCCTCCAGCCTGATCCCACAGTGCAGGACCCAGAAACAGCATCCTCTTCCCATCCACTATGGCACTTCACCATGCAGTACCCACACCCGCCATCCTCCACCTCCCATACAGCTGCATGTGGGGATGGATGGAGCATCCATATCAACTGCCCACCATCTCAGCTCCAGCTCCATCCATCCCTACATACAGCATCCACATCAACTGCCCACCTTCTCAGCTCCCCACACAATGCCCATACTTAGCATCCCCTCCAGCTCATGTCCTGTGGCTACTATACATAGTTCATGAATCAAGGTAATCCTCAGTAAAAGGCAGAGGCTATCTCTTCTTTATGGAGGCCCCAGAGTCCCCATCTGTCCCTCTGGGGTGTGTCTAGGGACTCAGGTCAGGGGTGTCTAAGCAACAGCCTCAGTATCTCAGTCCATGGAGAAAGCTGATGCACTGTGATACAATTGCCCCATGCAGCCCATCACCAAGAGTCCTAGTAGAAGAAAAGCAGTGAGTGCATTACCTGTATGACAGGGTGTAGCCTGGCCTGCTCTGACTGATTCGAACCAGGAAACAGCCCAGAGGCTTGTCCATCAGCAAGTTCTCAGCTTCCCTGAAAGCAAAGAGGAAAGATTTTAATCCGAGAGTCATCAATAAAAACCTGTGCACTCCCTGTTCAGAAGCCCCCGTCCCTTTTTCACATCCTGGTAACACTCCCTCTATGGTGCACCCAGCACTCACTCTCATCCTGTCCGCTTCACTTCAGGCACACTGTGACAATGTAAGCACCATTCCCAGACCTGAGGAGGAGCTCTGTGTAGCTTGAAAGCTTGTCTCTCTCACCAACAGAAGTTGGTCCAATAAAAGATCTCTCACCCACAATGTCTGTGAGACAAGACAGTCAGGGAATAAAGTGTGGGCTTTTGGAGGAAACTGGTTGCTCTTTCCTGGGACTGACTAAGGAGGCAGAAAGACAGAACCTGAAATAGCTGGTGAATTGATCTGGATTGACCATAATGGACCATCGTTTAACCTTTATTTCTGTATGCAACTGTAAGGACTTCCAATGCTGCGTTCCAGTTGACTAATACATCCTCCTCTGTTTTGAGAAGACTGTTTGGTGTCACTGAAAGCACTTGCTTGTGTGCATTACTCCCTGAAGAGTGTCCAAGTCATTACCAGGAGTCTGTTTCAATTGGGTTTGCTGAACAGAGCTCCCAGCGTTAAACTGAGGTTCAGTCTAGGAGGCAGTGAAGCTGCAGAGCCCAGCCTGAAGGAAGGGTGGGACTCCTTGGGGGTCTGGCACACTGAAGAGGATTGCTTAAAGACTGGCCTGTAGCACAGATCCCGTGGATCTGTGACAACCGTATTGCCATATTGAACTCCACAAACGGGTTAAAATCACCTCCCTCCTCCTGTGTCTACACATCCCAGGATCCCTTTTAGCTACAGCATCACATTGGGAGCTCATGTTCAATTGCTGGTGCCCTATGACCTCTAAATCCTTTACAGTCATTGCTTCCCAGGACACAGTCCCTCATTCTGTAGGTATGGCCTGTATTTCTTGATCCTAAATGCAAAGTTATACATCTAATTATGTTAAAATTAGGATTGTCAAGCGATTAAAAAAATGAATCACGATTAATCGTGCGATAAAAAAATGAATTGCGATTAAATTTTCAAATACAAGTGATATCAATTACAACACAGAATACAAGGCGTACAGTGCTCACTTTATATTTATTGCTTATTACAAATATTTGCACCGTAACAAACAAGAGAATAGTATTTTTCAATTCACCAAAAACAAGTACTGTTGTGCAATCTCTTTATCATGAAAGTTGAACTTACAAATACAGAATTATGTACAAAAGAACAGTGCATTCAAAAATAAAACAATGTAAAACTTTAGAGCCTACAAGTCCAATCAGTCTCACTTCTTGTTCGGCCAGTCACTCAGACACACGTTTGTTTACATTTGCTTCTTGTTTACAGTGTCACCTAAAAGTGAGAAAAGGCATTCGCATAGCACTGTTGTAGCTGGAGTTGCAAGATATTTACATACCGGATGCATTAAAGATTCATATGTCCATTGATGCTTCAACCATCATTCCATAGGGCATGCTGATGATGGGTTCTGTTCGATAATGATCCAGAGCAGTGTGGACCGACGCATTTTCATTTTCACCATCTGGGTCAGATGCCACCAGCAGAAAGCTGATTTCCTTTTTTGGTGGTTTGGGTTCTGTAGTTTCTGCAACAGTGTGTTGTTCTTTTAAGACTTCTGAAAGCATGTTCCACACTTCGTCCCTCTTAGATTTTGGAAGGCACTTCAGACTCCTAAATCTTGGGTCGAGGACTGTAACTATCTTTAAAAATTTCACATTTGTATCTTCTTTGCATTTTGTCAAATTTGCAATGAAAGTGTTCTTAAAATGAACATGTGCTGGGTTATCATTCGTCTCTGCTATAACATGAAATATATGGCAGAATGCAGGTAAAACAGAGCAGTAGACATAAAATTCTCTCCCAAGGAGTTCAGTCACAAATTTAATTAACACATTTTTTTAATGAGTGTCATAAGCGTGGACGCATGTCCTCTGGAATGATGGCTGAAGCATGAAGAGGCATATGAATCTTCAGTGCATCTGGCATGTAAATATCTTGCGATGACAGCTACAACAGTGCCACACAAATGCCTGTTATCATTTTCAGATGACATTCTAATTAAGAAGTGGGCAGCATTATCTCCCATAAATGTAAACTTTTCAGCATTTGGCTGAACAAGAAGTAGGACTGAGTGGACTTGTAGACTCTAAAGTTTTACACTGTTTCATTTTTGAGTGGAGTTATGTAACAAAAACAAACTACATTTGAAAGTTACACTTTCATGATAAAGAGATTGTACTACAGTGCTTGTATGAGGTGAATTGAAAAATACTATTTCTTTTGTTTATCATAATTACAGTGCAAATATTTAAAAAAAAATAATATAAAGTGAGCACGGTATATTTTATATTCTGTGCTGTAACTCAAATCGATATATTTGAAAATGTAGAAAATCATCCAAAAATATTTAATACATTTCAATTAGTATTCTATTGTTGAACAGTGTGGTTAATCACGATTAATTTTTTCAATCACGATTAATTTTTTCGAGTTAATCGCGTGAGTTAACTGCGATTAATTGACAACCCTAATTAGAACACTAAAAGGGCCCAGCTTACCAAACAGTCCAAATCTATATGGCTGTCTTGTCCTCATCAACATTTACCATTCCATCAACCTTTGGGATAAAAATCAGATAAAAACCTTCAGTTGCTGCCACCTTGAATTGGAACTAGCGACCTAGAAGTAAAAGGCCCTATATTCCACTCCCAGCTCCACAGATCAGCCAATTTCCCTGATGGGTCTGGATGGGAATCAGCGCTCTAGAGTAGAAAGGCCATGAGTCGTATTCCCAGCTTCCCAAGGAACCAGTCCATGCTATCTCCAGGGATCCCAACCCCCACTCTCATACACACTCTCCCTAAGGACATGCCAGCCTCTGCTTGCACAGCCCAGCCTCCTTGGTATGCTGCATGCCCCTAGGGTTCTCACCTCCTGCTGATCATCCCATGCAGCCAGCCAGGAAAGGCCCCATCATCCTGCATAACCTTCCAGGCCTGTGTCTCTCTGAACCAGCGGAGAGTTGCTCCCCTCTTGATTTGCCTCATTTCTTCCTCTTCTCCTGTCTGCCCCTCTATCCCCAGCACAGGGCAGGGCCTGGAGCGCAAAAAATTATCAAAGGGAGTCGACTGAAAACAGGAAAGAGAGAGAAAAAAGGAAGGTGGGTGTGAGACTGATAGATTCCTAGGCCGGAAGGGACTACTGTGATCATCTAGTCTGAGCTCCTGTATGTGGCCTGTGTTATACCTCTCCCAAACTAATTCATAGATTATAACTTCTGGCCGCCACTTCCCACAGCTCCCATTGGCCGGGAACAGTGAACCGCAGCTGCTGGGAGTTACAGGGGCCATGCCTGCAGATGGTCAACGTAAACAAAATGACTCGCAGCCACTAGTGGATTACTCTGATG
Organism: Chelonoidis abingdonii; assembly: GCF_003597395.2. Taxonomy (NCBI): domain Eukaryota; kingdom Metazoa; phylum Chordata; order Testudines; family Testudinidae; genus Chelonoidis; species Chelonoidis abingdonii. The sequence goes on along the minus strand of NC_133774.1, from coordinate 192,952 downwards.
GGCCACATGCCGAAGGTTGCTGACCCCTGGTCTACCTTCAACTTCCAGCCATTAGATCAGTCTGCTAGACTGAAGAGCCCATTATTAAATATTTGTTTCCCGTGTAGATACTTTTAGGCTAATCAAATCAACCCTTCACCTTCTCTGTGTTAAGCTAAGTAGACTGACCTCCTTGAGTCTATCGCTATAAAGCGAGTTTTCTATTCTCATGGCTCTTCTCTGAACCTTCTCTAATTTATCAATCTCCTTCTTGAATGGTGAGCACCATGAAGTGGACACAGGATCCCAGCAGCAGTCACACAAGAGCCAAATAGAAAGATAAATAAACCTCTCTACTCCTACTAGAGATTCCCTTGTTTATGCGTCCAAGCATTGCATCAGCCCATGTAGCCACAGCATTGCACTGAGGCTCGTGTTCAACTGATTATCCACCATAAACCCCAAATATTTTTCAGTCACCACTTGCCATTCTGTAAGTATGACCTACATTCTTTGTTCCTAGATGTACACATTTACACTTAGTTGTATTAAAACGCATATTGTTTGCTTGCATCCAGCTTACCAAGCGATCCAGAACACTTTGAATCAGTGATCTGTCCTCATTATTTACCACTCTTCCAATTTTTGGGTCATCTCCAAACTTTATCAGTGATGATTTTATGTCATCTTCCAGGTCAATGATAAACATGTTAAATAGCAGAGGGCCAAGGACTGATCCCTGTGGGACTCCACTGGAAACACACCCACTTGATGATGATTCCCTGTTTACCATTATATTTTGAGTTAGACAGTTTTTAACCTATTTAATGTGTGCCATGTTCATTTTATACTCTCCTAGCTTTTTAAATCAAAATGTTGTGAAATACCAAGTCAAACGCACTGCAGAAATTTACATGTATTACGGCAACACTAGTACCTTTATCAAATAAACTTATAATCTCATCTAAGAAGATACCAGGTTAGTTTGACATGATCTATTTTCCATAAACCCATGTTGATTTGCATTACTCTCCTTTAATTCTTTATTAATCGAGTCTTGGTGCACTGCATCCGAGGGTGCTAAAGGAGTTGGATATAATTGCAGAGCCATTGGCCATTATTTTTGAAAACTCATGGCGATCGGGGAGGTCCCGGATGACTGGAAAGAGGCTAATGTAGTGTCCGTCTTCAAAAAAAGGGAAGGAGAAAGATCTGGGGAAGTACAGGCCAGTCAGCCAGACCTCAGTCCCTGGAAAACTCATGGAGCAGGTCCTCAAGGAATCAATTCTGAAGGTGGATAGAAAGCTGGCTAGATTGTCAGGCTCAATGGTTAGTGATCAATAGCTCCATGTCTAGTTGGCAGCTGGTATCAAGCGCAGTGCCCCAAGAGTCGGTTCTGGGGCCGGTTTTGTTCAATATCTTCATTAGTGACCTGGAGGATGGCGTGGACTGAACCCTCAGCAAGTTTGCAGGCGACACTAAACCGGGAG